>NW_024424675.1:23629261-23655395 GCF_017311325.1 Ursus maritimus | reverse complement strand
GTGTTCGAAACCAGGAAGGAGGGACAGAGGGAGGAGAGAGGATCCCAAGACTCCACGCCCAGTGTAGAGCCCCACCTGGGGCTCGATCCCATGACTGCGAGACCATGACCCCAGCCAAAACTGAGTCGGATGCTCAACCGATCGCACCACTCCGGTGCCCCAGGTCTAGCACAGAATTCTAAGTTAAAATAACTTTCCTTCAGAGTTGTCTTCTAACTTTCAATGATGCTAACTGGTATTTCTTTCTTCTACAGTGTGGTTTAATTGGTACACTGATTCAAGCTGGAATATCGGCTTTCAGTTCTGGATAATTAAAAAAAAAATTTTTTTTTTTTAGTAACTACAGTCTTCGCTGTCTATCATGGTTTCTGAAACTCATTTGATTTGGTTTAGATGACTAACAAGTTCATAAAAATATTAATGCATGGTTTGGTGAAAAAAATATACAATGAGCATCCATAAACCTACAGGTCAAGAAAGATACTTCCAGTAACCCAAATCCCCAAGAGATGAGTAGTAGTAAGCCACAATGCTGTAAAGGATGCTAGTCAGACCCATAATCCTGTCCTCAGAAGAGCTGGTAAAGACAATGAGCGCTCACTCTGTACTCTCCATCACCCATAGCCTCCACCCCACACCCCTAGAGAAAACCATTCTCTTGATCTCTACGATGATCATTTTCTTGTTTTTCCTTGTGCTTTTTTTCTGCCTATTTATGCTTCCTTAAGTAAAACACCAAAATACATCCCTTGTTGTCTGAACCAAATTTATCCCTGAAAATATTGTGAATCACCAGTGTTCAGATAGAGGGAACCTTTATTTCATTATTTCAAATGGGAAAAATAATAACGCTATCCAGTCTCTAGTTATTTTCTCTCCAAATCACCAAAACACTTAAATACTAAACACTTATATAAATAATCTATGAGCGGTTTCTGCATACCCCAAACATTTAAAACACGAATTATCAAAAAAACAAAAAACACCCACAAACCACAAATTATCTAATTATTTGAAAGTCACTGGAGGGGGGCGCCTGGGGGGCACAGTCGTTAAGCGTTTGCCTTCTGCTCAGGGCGTGATCCCGGCATTATGGGATGGAGCCCCACATCAGGCTCCTCCGCTGGGAGCCTGCTTCTTCCTCTCCCACTCCCCCCTGCTTGTGTTCCCTCTCTCGCTGGCTGTCTCTGTCAAATAAATAAATAAAATCTTTAAAAAAAAAGAAAAAAAAAAGAAAGTCATAGGTATGTCTCTGCGTGCTATGCCCAAGAACACTGGCGTGTGCAGAACAGTGCTGCGGCAAACGCTGGTCTTCAAACTGCTATGGTCCATCAGGAGACAGAGAACTTAGGCCAGAATGCACAACCTCCGCGTCTCCAAGCACACTGCTTCATGTAGAGGACTCTGGTCAAAGTCAGCAAACAGCACCCAGTACATGCTGTGCCAGGCCCCTCATAGGATCACAGTCCAGTAACAAATTGTTTTTGGAATGGTCTGGTCCACATTTTGAATAGCATGATTATTTAGGACATGAATGATGCTTTCTTTCTACAGTGCAACAAACATGATAGAAGAGAAATAAACAGTAAAATAAAAATATGAAATATGTATGCTATGCATGAATGAAGATACTGAAAAAGATGAATAGAGGGTAATGCAGAACAGTGTTTAAATGGCCCCAGCAAGACCTGCCACGGGCTAGAGAAGAGCTGCCTTAGGACCACAGCTCGCTCTGTGCCATATGCCTCTCCCCTAAACACATGCAGACTGACTGGGGGAAGGTCTGTGATTTGGATGGTGAATTCTGGATGTTTCTGCAAGTTGTTATGGGGACCATCTGTGAAGGTTCAGATGGTGAGGGATACCTGAGGATGAGCTCTGAAGTTGTTCGTACATTTGTATGTATCTATCAATTAATGGATGGATTGACTGTAATCTCTACACGCAATGTGGGACTCGAACACACGACCATGAGGTTAAGAATCATGCGTTCTTCTGACTGAGTCAGCTAGGTGCCCCAAGCTCTGAAGTTTTTATGAAAATGATCACACTGCAGCTACAAGTATCCTGATGTTTTGCTAGGATATCCCACACAATGCTGCAGATCTATGGTTGCCTCCAGAATCACCTCTGTGGGAGGGGTGGGGCGTGGGATCCTTTGGTTACCAGTATCTTTGCCTCATTTTTTTTTGAAGTCTTTTTTAGACTAACAGCTGTTGTCTGTGAACATGCTAGGTCTGTCATAATAAGAGATTCATTCTCCCTGGTGAAAAGAGGGAGCTTGAAGTGGGTGGGTGGGGAAAAAGTCTGATCACAGATGACGCCTCATTTAGCTGTGTCTTTGGATAGGGAAACCTCTTCAGTTACTAGATGAATGTGATGGAACACTTTTGGGGAAAAAGCTGTGGCATCCTGCATTACCTTGGACTGAGAGAAGAGTTGTTCATGTTCCTGCTGCTTCAGGCTGATAAAAGGCAAGATGGGACAACCCAGCTTGGTACAGTAAAACTCTTTATAAAGGCCTCCGGGGGCGCCTGGGTGGCTCAGACAGTTAAGCAGCTGCCTTTGGCTCGGGATGTAATCCCAGGGTCCTGGGATCGAGCCCCGAGTCAGGCTCCCTGCTCAGTGGGGAGGAGCCTGCTTCTCCCTCTCCCTCTGCTTGTGCACTCTCTCTCTCTCTCACTCACTCTCGCTCTATCTCAAATAAATAAATAAAATCTTCAAAACAAAACAAAACAAACTAAAGCCCTCCAGACGGAAGTCAATAAATGCTATTTTCCTGGATGGGGAGTGGGAGGGAAAGGAGGGAAGGTGAGGGGAACATTTTTAGATTTTCAGGGCTACTGTTGAAGAATAAATGTGATGTACATGAGAGTAGCAAGGACATTCAGCCAGGGTGACTTAACAACCATTCTTTGGTCATCACCTAGCACACAGAGAGTTTAAAACAACAAAATCACAAATATTCTCATTATCCATGAGTTAGAAAATATTTCTTGAACATGCCAGGTACTGAATCCTTGACATAGTTTATCATTTACTCTTCATAATCACCTGGGTCTTTCTAACTCCACAATCTAGCACCATCTTCCTTTATTTTTATTTATTTTATATTATAATATTATATTATTTTATTTTTGTTACCATCTTCCTTTAAAGTAAAATACAAAAAGCCTTCCCTGCCATCTTAGGTGAGACTCTCCCCCTTACCATTGCTGAGAGAATCCGCGCTCCCAGGACTGTGCTGCCTGGAGACCAACTCACTCCCTGTCTTCCTCATCTCTGTGTTTTCATTACATCGTCTTTTCCAGTAGTTGAGTTCTTCACGATCAGATTCCTGACAGCGCCGCAGAACTGCCATGGAGCGCCTTGTCTTCTCTACCATTTCCATAATGCAATTCAGAGCCTAAGCAAGAGAGGAATTCAGGCAGAGATAAGATTAGAACTTTCAAATAACCAATACTGAAAATGAAGGACAGGTAAACTAAAGAATGAAGGCTTAAGAATCTTACAGATTCAGCAATATCAAGCCTACATATGAAACCCTTGCTTAACACCTTCTTTTTACTTATTTATTTAATTTGGGGGTGGGGAGAGAAGAGAGAGAATCCTAAGCAGGCTCCATGCTCAGCACAACCCCAACATGCGGCTCGATATCACAACCCTGACTAAGATCATGGCCAGAGCCAAAATCAAAATCAAGAGTGGGACGCTTAACTGAGTCACCCAGGCGCCCCTTAACAGCTTCTTTTTAAATATGTATACAAATTATTTTTTGGGGATTTCAAAATAACACTTTTTAGTTTCTTCCAGGTGGAAGCAGCCAGAGTCTCTCACCATAAGATAGTCCTTTAAACAATACGGTGAGACTACCCCTGCATGTTTTTGGAGAAGCACCAATTATTTAGCATTTCCTATATACTAGACCCTGGGATAAGCACCTTACATACTATAACCACCCTGTTGTGAATTTGAGTAATACAGTTCCTTTTTTAAGACATAAAAATTAAGGCTGGAAACTGTAAAAACAACTTGCCCATGGAACAACGGTAGGAAGGAGCAAGCTGGGACCTGAACTCACAAAACTGCTTTTAACCATTAAACTTTATGATTTCACTTGGTTATATCCTGAAGTGATTACCCCACTACAAAGATTTGAGAGTTACTCCTAGGGGAGTAGCAGATAAATCAAGTTTATGTTATTACTAATATTTTTTTTAAGTAAGCTCTATACCCAACATGGGACTTGAAGGGCTTGAGCTCAAAACCCTGAAATCAAGAGTCACACACTCTACTGACTGAGCAAGTCAGGTGCCCTGACAAATCAACTTTTTATTGCAAAGACACTGTGGCTCTGGTTAAGTTCACTTCAGGCATATATCCTCCATTATTATTGGTAATATTAAGAATTAAATGTAATAGGAAAACTATACACTGCAAGATTCTTACATGATCAAGATGTTTCCATTCATCAGCCCATTCCCTTTCTGTCAAACGGTGGTCTACCAACTCATCTTGATAGCCTCCATTTAGACCTATTAGAAATTAGAAATTAAACTTGATGATAGAGGCAAGAATACAATAAACAAAACTCCACCGAGTAAATACACACAAATCCATACCAACTATGAGCACACCACTAGGGCAACGATTCACAATGGAGCGTAGGACCCACAAAATGACATAAAACCAACAACAAAAAAACTCACCATTTAGAATATATAAAAACTCTGACAAATCAATAATGAAAGACAAATCGCCCAAAAGAAAAACAGGCGAAAGAAATAAACAGGTATGCCACAGACAGGAAAGCACAGATGGCCCATACATGAAGACATTCAAACTTATAAGTAGTCACAGTGCAAATAAAATCTTCACTAAGATAGCATTTCATATCCATATATTGGAAAAAATTAAATTGTCAGGTAATACTAAATGTTGGTAAGGATGTAGCACAGTGCAAATAAATACTTCACCACCACGACTAGAATGGGTACAGACACTTGGAAACAACTTAGTATTACCAAAAAATATGTACGTTTTTAAGTAAGCTCTATGATCAACACGGGGCTTGAAATCACAACCCTGAGGATTAAGAGTTGCATGCTCTACCGACTAAGCCAGCCAGGCACCTCTCACAAAATATTTTTTATATGGCTTTAATTTATAATGAAATTTGCAAGAATACAATGATTGTGTGAATCAAGGCTATACTGAATTAAAAGCTGTCCACTATTTTGGAAAATCCTGTCACATATGACACTACTGCTCATAGTATTGACATCGCTAATATAACACAGCTATTATCATCTGAATTTACAGGTGTTGCATTGATAGTGATCCTGTATCATCTGTGTAAGCATCTGCTTATTTTATTGTATCTTCTTGTGTAGTCACGCTGGAACGCTAACATATTCTAATAATTTCCTCATATATTATGCTTGAGAATACTGATCCTACAATTATGGGTCTAAGACAGACTACAGTATCCCTAACGTTCATTTCAGTAGAGCAAAGGGGAGCGATGCAATGTATTTGTTTAAAAAGGGCAGGGAATAAGTGGTTTGGCAGGAATTGAGACCTAGGGCATATGCTTTCAAGAGGACTGGGGAAAATTAAGGAATCTATAACCAGCCCAGAAGACAAATAGTTAAACCTAAAACAAACCATGCAGGAAGAGGACTTAAGATTTTTAAAGCGGAACACTTCAGATTTAAAAAAAGTTTTTCTAGAATTTTTAGAAATGAAAGGAAAATCTGACCACAATGCAGTTAACAGCTAGTTTTTTAGCACACTTCCTTCTCAAGAAGTAATGAATCAAACTAGTTAAAAAGTACGTATGAATACAGAAGAAATCAACAGCAAGCCTTGTTTTTAACATCAAAAGAGGGACATGGGAGAAAAGGGACTGGACCACGCAGAACAGCTGCCAAGGGAGGCGCCACAGTATCAGCAATGTATCCAACCTCTGGGCATTAGATAGCTGGGGTCTGAATCTTGTCTCTGCCACTCTAGCTACGTCATTTTGGCCACAGTTCCTTCACCTCTCAGCTGTAAAAGGGGGTAACACCTGCATGGGACCACTGTGAAGATGGAACGAGACTACGTACGTATGATGTGCACACCTAAGCAGTACCTGGAAATGTTGGCAGCCGAGGTTGCTGCCATGGCCCTCACCATTCCGCTACCACTGCACGCAGCCAAGCCCTACTATGTCTCTGAAAAGTGCTAGTGAGCTGAGCCTAAGTCAGAATGGGGACAAGCAAATGTGCTGCAATTTTTTTACTCCATGGGGTACTCCAACAAATGGAAATGTAGGGAAAACTCTGGAAGTTAGCAGCCCTTTGGTTCTCTGCTCTGACACGTGCTCAGCAGTTAGTCCAAAGAAACCTACGGTAAACTTGTATCAGGACATGACAATAAGCTTTGTTCGAAACTCATCTTGGGTAATGCTTGTTAGGGGCTTTTTTGCTTCTTCCTAAATTTAACAGTTACTGACGATGCATATGCCCGGCATTCCAAATGTAACAATGACCCAGCACAAGTGGTAGTATCATCTCCATTTTAGAAACGAATAACCTGAGGCTCAGAGAGCATAAGCAATGTGCATGAGATCACACGGCTGGTTAGGATTCATAGCCAAGATTTCAATTTAGGTGTGCCTCACCTACTGACCTAAACATCCATGCGCTTTCACTTATAAGACCACATATTTTATTATCTTTGTTTGATTTTAAAAACACTTTACTCTGAAATAAATCCAGATTTACAGAAACAATGCAAGAATAGTATAAAGAATTCTCATATACCCTTCACCCAGATTTCCAAAATGTTCATATTTTAGTTCATTTGTTTTAATATTCGCCAGTTTTCTGCACCATGAGAATAAATGATACCTCTTTATTCTTAAATATTTCATTATGTATTTCCCAAAATTTATTTAATCCCAGTTCTATCATAAGGATAATAGCAACAAGCTCACTACAACTCTAATATTCTTTTTTATGTATAATACTGTTTTATCTTATCAGTGGAAAAAAGCAATGATTGTATCGTTTTGCTTTATAACTGAGTAGGAAAGAAACCCGAAGATTCAATCTGACCACGTTGCTCATGTCACTTACTAAGATTGTGGTGTCTATCACGAACTTCTCGATGTTCTAGCATCTTGTTGGGCTCACGATACAGATGGGAAGTTGCAATATCTTCTAAGGTGTAGTGTTGAAGAGGTGGAGGAGTAGGATGGAACTGACCCCCAGGGTTCATGAGGGGCACAGTGAGGGCAGGACTGTGCCGGGGAGCAGGGCTGATGGTGCACACTCTCTTGGCGGGAGGCTCGGGAGGAATTGTATCTCTTTCAAAACTGTTCTCTTCCCTCCTGTAGAAGAACCAGAAGTACATATCTGAGCCCATCAACAAGCGTTCATACAAACATGTCCTAAGCACCTACTTTGTGTTATGTATCGTGCGATGCACTTTCACGAACAGGAAGATGATAAAGGAAGGTGTGACATGACATGAACTGAAATCTATCCAGAGGCCAGGCCGATAGAGAAACTGTGATTTATTCCAGCATGAAAGGAGAGGTTAAATCTATCCACAACCAGGCAGAAACAACTCAGCCTCATGAAGGGAAGGAGAGATTAGAGCATTTTCTTATGTGATAGGATATAAGGATTATGGGCTCAACTATGTTCAGCAATGTTTCGAGGTCAAATTTGCTACTCTGGAGGTCAGTTTTTGGACAGAATTCATCACATGGGAGAAAAAAGGCTCATGTAATTAATACACTTGCGAACTGGTACAGTTTCCAGTCATTTTGCTTCAATTTTCACACATTTTCCACCATGTTAAAATACTGCTTCCTTGAATAACACTTTCAGACACTCGTACTGGAATTTCCAGAATAAATTAATACAATTTCAGTCATCAAAATACAGGTGATTCATTAACAAGCATCAATTATTAATTGTTATACTTTTTTTTTTTTTAAGATTTTATTTGTTTATTTGACAGAGAGACAGCCAGAGAGAGAGGGAACACAAGCAGGGGGAGTGGGAGAGGAAGAAGCAGGCTCCCAGCGGAGGAGCCCGATGCGGGGCTCGATCCCACAACGCCAGGATTACGCCCTGAGCCAAAGGCAGATGCTCAACGACTGAGCCACCCAGGCGCCCCTAATTGTTATACTTTATTACTAGATTTCACACATCAGGAAAAAATGCCTTGGACTGACTGTCTTCTTTATTTTTTAAGATTTTATTTATTCATTTGACAGAGAGAGATAGCAAGAGAGAGAGCACAAGCAGTGGGAGCTACAGGCAGAGGGAGGAGGAGAAGCAGGCTCCCCGTTGAGCAAGAAGCCCGATGCGGGACTTGATCCCAGGACCCTGAGATCATGACCTGAGCTGAAGGCTCAACTGACTGAGCCACCCAGGCACCCCCAGACTGGTTCTGGAGCAGTGAACCCACAGAATGCCCTACAGTGGAGTCTCTCAGCAGGGGTGTACGAGTCATCTGAAGAGTTTCTAAAAAATACTTGTGTCCAGCTGGGAGCTACACCTATAGATTTGAGAATCATTCTGCTGTCAGATGTTGGGACAAAGCAAAACTAACCTTAGAAATTCTGAGTCCATACTATAACCACAGTAATTAAATTCTCTTTCCTTCACAAGCAAAGGGGAAGCTCAGAGTAATTCTAGAAAAGCAAGGACAACAAAAAACACTTCTCTGCTCACCTCTCTGGACTGGGCCTCTTTCCGTTTCCATGCACTTCCATGAGCAGCTCAGAAGAATCAGCAGGTGACGCAATACTTGTGTTGAGCAGAAGGTGTTCGTGCTGAGCCAGGTACTGGGATGGGGTCTGCTTGGCGGCTCGGGCACAGTGCAGCAGTTCTCGCTGCAGCAGGGGCAGGTTGGCCTTGAAAAGAAGAGGCAGGGGCTGGAAGGCAGTTTTCCAGGTGTTGGGCCCTACACAACAGGGCTCAGCACCCAAAAAGGCTTTAACAAATAAGCTAACACAAGACAAAAGCCCTTCTCTCCTTGTCAGCCTGATTTTTATATGCCTCTCTATGAGTAAAGTGACACCTATTAAATACTGAACTTGAATTATTGGCTGTCTCTTGCCCCCAGAAGGTATAAATTGTCTAAAGGGGAAGACTGTGCTTTATTTACCTTTGTGGCCTAGTACACAGTCAAAGCTCAATTAAGGTTTGTTGAACATAGTACGTTAAAAATGTATACACTTTGCGGCATCTGGTTGACTCAGTTTAGTACAGCATGCAACTCTTGATCTCAGGGTCGAGAGTTCAAGACCCACGTTGGGGGCAAAGCCAACTTAAAATTAAAAAAAAAAATTTTAAACATATTATTTCTGAAGAGGTCAGTTCGAGAATTAGTACTGTCTACACAGGGGTAGGAGGAATTCAATCTTTATCATTATCAGTAAGTCTTGATTTCTCTCTTTCAAATTCCAACCCATCTCTGATGGCACTGCTCAACCTTCCTTTCATGTTCTCTGTGACAGTTGTCATGAAATTCTGGAAGCAGTGGTTATTCTGGCTTGGCAGGAACATGGGGTTTTGAAGAAAGTATTGGGAGTGATGGAAATGAAGGCAATGAGCATTAGACCAGCCTCTGAGGATGCACAGGTGACCCATAGGCAAAATCTATTTCTTACTGTGGCACCACAGTTGGGTATGTTTCCTTATTTTGTAAAGGATAATTAACTATATACTGATTATATTTACTTCTCAAACTTAGAAAACTTTTAATGGGGACAAATCATATAAAAAACCCTACACATCTATAAACTTCACTCTAAGTCCTTCATATGTAAAATGTACTTTTCCTATATTCCTTTTATTAAAAGAAAATAATTATCTTTTTCTCCCCAAATTTAAGAAAAATTCAGATTGAGCCCATAACAGAAGTCTTTATCTCAAGGGAACAGATGAACAAATAAAAGGAGAATTGTAATAGATGCAAGCAGTCATTCCTTTACCAAGGGTTAATTTAGCAGGCACCATAATTAGTGACTGTTTTAAAGCAGAAATAAATTGACAAAATCCAAATGTTAGCCAAAGAGCTGCCATACATAACAACCTACCTCATGCTGTTCTCTAAAATAACAGAGTTAAGAATAGGGAATTTGACAATATAAAACACTTTTTAAGTCTGTTCTATAAACTCAATCTTGAAGCAACTATAAAAAAAAACTTAATTAAAAAAAAAAACATGTCAGATCTTTCCATCTTTCCATGCGCCCTCTGATGAATTTTTAAAAATATGTTAATTATTTCCTATTAACAAAAATTTCACAAATCTTTCTTGGTTCCGGAGCCTTAGGAGAAATAATTGTCTATTGGTCTGACTTACAGCAAAGAGACCAAGACAGAACCAGCACAGCTGTTTCAGGGCTGAAAAAGGCGCTACAGTCTGCTCTGAGGCGCGAGGCTTCAGTCCTATCAGAACAGAGCCACACACAGCCTGAGCACCTAACACCTATGCATTTTCCTGTTTGTTTGCTATACTCTAATTTTAAATCTTTTTTTGTTTTTTAGATTTATTTATTTTTGAGAGAGAGAGTGCGCACACACATGCGAGCAGGGGGAGAGGCAGAGGAAGAGGGAAAGCAGCAGACTCCCCCGCTGAGTGGTGAGCCCAATGTGAGGCTTGATCCCAGGCCCCCAAGATGACCTGAGCTGAAGTCAGGAGTTGGTTGCTCAACTGACTAAGCTCCCCAGGCACCCCTACTCTAATTTTAAAAGATTTAAGAAACTGGTATCAATACTTCAGTAACATGACCCATCTTTTTGATGCTATTTTATACATATATATATATATATATATATATATTTATGTATATGTGTGTGTGTATATATATATATATATATATATATGGTAAAGGAATGACTACTTGCATCTATTACAATTCTCCTTTATGTATTTTTTCTTAAGGATTTTATTTATTTAAGAGAGAGAGAGAAAGCATGAGTGGGGTGGAGGGTAGGAAGGAGAGGGAGAAGCAGACTCCCTGCTGAGCACGCAGACCAATGTAGCGCTCAACTTCAGGACCCCGAGATCACAACCTGAGCCAAAGGCAAATGCTTAACTGACTGAACCACCCAGGGACCCCACTATATTTTTTTAAAGATTTTAAAGTAGTCTCTATACCCAACATGGGGCTCGAACTCACAACCCTAAGATCAAGAGCTACATGCTCCACCGACTGAGCCAGCCAGGCGCCCCATGCTATTATATTTTTTTTCACGCTATTATATATTTTTTTTAGGAAGTGAAGGTAAAAGGTAAAAGGGGCATATTTATTTGGTCAGATATTTTAGGCTTTGTGAGTCAAGAGGAAAAACTGAAGATATTATGTGGGTAATACATATATAAGAGAGAAAACAAATTTCTACAAACATTGTGTTGACAAAAGTCAAACCACATAAACAACAGAATGTAATTTTTTGTAATATTAATCTACAGCTAATAAAAAGAATGGAATTCATTTTGTAGGGCTCAGAGTTGTGTTCCCTATCACATATTGATTACAAATGTTCATCTATAAAAACTATCCTTCTTAGGGCGCCTGGCTGGCTCAGTCAGTAGAGCATTTGATCTTGATCTCAGGATGGTGAGTTTAAGCCCCACGTTGGGCGTAGAGTTTAAAAACAATTCTCTCCAGGGGCGCCTGGGTGGCACAGTGGTTAAGCGTCTGCCTTCGGCTCAGGGCGTGATCCCGGCGCTATGGGATCGAGCCCCACATCAGGCTCCTCCGCTGGGAGCCTGCTTCTTCCTCTCCCGCTCCCCCTGCTTGTGTTCCCTCTCTCGCTGGCTGTCTCTCTGTCGAATAAATAAATAAAATCTTTCAAAAAAATAAAATAAAATAAAATAAAAATAAAAACAATTCTCTCCAGAGCTGTATAAAACCATGCGGAGCTGGGTCTGGGTCAGAGGTTTCCACACTATGCCTGGTCTGGAGAACACTAGTATGTGACTCTTTCATTGCCTTTTAGCTACTTTATATCTTCCCAAATTAAAGATAACTGATAGCAATGCAAAGTAACTGGTATCTGTGGACATGCAAAAAATTATGGCGAGGAGAGGTTAAATTGACTTCCCTTGCCCACTCTATGGAAGCCAATTTTACTTCTGTTTGCACCTTCATATTAATAGTCTTGACGTGGAGGGCGCCTGAGTGGCTCAGTCGGTACAGTTCAGGTTATGATCTCAGGGTCCTGGGATCAAGCCCCACATCGGGCTTCCTGCTCAGAGGGAAGTCTGTTTCTTCCTCTCCCTCTGCACCCCCCCCCACCTCGAGCTGTCACCCTCTCTCTCAAATAAATAAACTAACTAAATAGGTAAGTAAATAAAAAAATAAAAAGATTTTATTTTTTAGGTAATCTCTACAACCAACATGGGGCTCGAACTCACAACCCTGAGATAAAAAGTCACATTGTTCTACTGACTGAGCCAGCCAGTCGCCCCTCAAATATTTCTGAAGAAAAAATAAATACAAGACGAAGAGAATAATAGAGATATGATGAAATATTAACATTTGGAGAATGTGACTGAAGACATGGTATGGTATACAGGAATTTTACTGTAACATTTTGCAACTTTTCTAAGAGTATGAATTTTTTTTTTTTTTTTAAGATTTTATTTGAGAGAGAGAGAATGAGAGCGAGCGAGCACGAGAAAGGGAAGTGTCAGAGGGAGAAGCAGACTACCCCCTGAGCAGGGAGCCCGATGCAGGACTTGATCCTGGGACTCCAGGATCATCCCAACCAACTGAGCCACCCAGGGGCCCCTGAAATTATTTTCAAATAAATTTTTTAAAGGGACTTATTAGATATAAATTTAATCCTTCCTCCCTCCCTCCCTTCCTCTATGTAGTGTTCCATGATTCATTCTTTGCATTTAACACCCAGTACTCCATGCAATACTTGCCCTCCTTAATACCCATCACCAGGCTAGCCCATTCCCCCTCCCTCCTCCCCTCTGAAACCCTCAGTTATTTTCAGGAGTCCACAGTCCCTCATGGTTTGTCTCCCCCTGATTTCCCTCCCTTCGTTTTTCCCTTCCTTCTTCTAATGTCCTCCCTACTATTCCTTATGTTCCACATATAAATGAAACCATATGATAATCGACTTTCTCCACTTAGCATAATCTCCTCCAGTTCCATCCATGTCTATGAAAATGATGGGTATTCATCCTTTCTGATGGCTGAGTAATATTCCATTGTAATACTGCCTTATTTCTAAGGTAGGTCTAACAATTCTGAACAATGTCTCCCAAAAGTTATGTTGAGGGAATATGAATTCCAGAGGACATGATCGGAAGCTAGACTAACCGGGGTTGGGGAAACAGCAACACTGCCGTCCCACATGCTCTTCGGTCCTTAGGGAAAGTAGGAACTTATCCATTGTCTGACAGCCTCCTCAGAAAATACACACACTTCACCCCCTGGGCACAAACAAAAGATTTAGTGCCCAGTTACTTCCTCTGCTAAGCGCCCAGTCTCCACACCATTCCCACACTCACCTCCAGCCCACTCATTTGCTACCCTCACTGCTCCTGTGTGTTACCAGCAGTATCTGCATATGGACCACAACTCAAGCTCTTCTAATTCTCATCCCACCAAGTATAAGCAAGGCTTATCTGCAGACCACTCACATTTCTCCAGCAGACCCAAACAAGATAAAGATATGAAAATATGGCAAGCCACCCTGAGATCACAGAACAGGGATCAGCAGCCGATCTAACGGAAATGCTGAAGATAGATTGCATTCAGTAATTATCTCATAAAAATTACCTTGAGGAATGGAATCACAAAAGGACGAAGAGGAAAGTTTGTAGCCTCTTGGAGCTTGCAATGGAATTCTTCAATTGTTACTGTTGAGTTCTGAAAAGATAAATAACATTATCAATTTTTTTTTTTTAAGATTTTATTTATTTATTCGACAGAGATAGAGACAGCCAGCGAGAGAGGGAACACAAGCAGGGGGAGTGGGAGAGGAAGAAGCAGGCTCATAGCGGAGGAGCCTGATGTGGGGCTCGATCCCATGACGCCGGGATCACGCCCTGAGCCGAAGGCAGACACTTAACCGCGGTGCCACCCAGGTGCCCCAACATTATCAACTTCTAAAACTGGTTACTGTCCCCCTAATATAAATCTAATTGTGCTAAACCATTTTAAATCAAGGAAAAGGATAATTCCAAGAACACTACTGTTAACTCAGATCCCTCTCAAAGGTTAACCAAATTGTTTCCCTTATGAAAGAAATTTGGCCTCATTAATTTTCTTTTCTCTACTACCCCAAATCTAAATTCTCCTCTGCACTCAGCAGCAGCCTGGGGGGCAGTATAGGCTATCCCTTCTTCACTATTCGTGAAGAGAGGCACTCAGGTCCCTTGTATTGAGCAGCCCAGGGCAAGTCACCTCCGGTATACGAAACTAACCCTACAATGTTCCCAGATGGAACCACCCTGAATGAGTCAAGGATATCAACTTCTTCTTAAGTTCACTTCTTCATTGGTTCTGCCCTCCTGCTAGCATCAGTTTCCTAAATCCTCTAAATATGAAGTTAAAAAAAAAAAGAAAAGAAAAGAAACAAACAAAGCAGAACAACAGATGCATCCTACCTTCAAACGGTCTGCTTGCATATTAGAGCACCCGGAAACAGACTGACTCACATTGGGAAGATTATAGTTTCCAGTAAAGTTATTATCACTTCCCCTGTATTTTTTCAAAAGCGTAGTTGTTTGTTGTTTGTTTGTTTTAGTAGGGTCCATGCCTAGCGTGGAGCCCAGTGAGGCACCTGAACTCACAATGGAGATCAAGACTTAAGCAGAGAAAGTCGGACGCTTAACCAACTAAACTACCCAGGCGCCCCAACAAAAGTCTAGCTCCTCTGCTAATGGGAATGTACAAATAAAAATACTGTCTTCAAAGGTCACAAAATATTTTTATTTCAATTCCTTAAAACAGTATAATAACAAGTTAAAAACAAAACACAACTGGGCATTAATCTGAATTCTTCCTTCCCCGAAAGAACTACCACTTCTAGGGATTCATTTTTATAAAATCAGAGTTCAAAGATGTAATAAGTAGCATACAAATTATTTATCAGTACAATATTGCTTCTTAACAATAAGGCATATAGGTTGACTACCAGGAAACTGCATTTAAAAATTAGGTACAGGGGTGCCTGGGTGGTACGGCTGGTTAAGCATCCGACCCCTGGTTTCGGCTAGGGTTGTGATCTTGGAGTCATGGGATCAAGCCCTGTGTTGCACTCAGCATGAAGTCTGCTTAAGATTCTCTCTCCCTCTGCCCCTCCTCACCACTCTCTCTCTAAAATGAACAAATCTTTAAAAAAATATTATGGTATAGTCATACATCAGAACATTAAGGGAGGGGGGGAAGATCTGTATGCATTAATAGGGAAAGGTGTCTATAACATACTGTTAAATGAAAAAGAATAGTATGCTCTTCTATAAGCCATTTATGGAAATAACACACACACATTTATATAGTCTTTTTAAAAAAAGATTTTATTTATTTGACAGAGAGAGAGTACAAGCAGGAGGGGCGGCAGTCAGAGGGAGAGGGAGAAGCAGGCTTCCCACTGAGCAGGGAGGACGATGTGGGGCTTGACCCTGGGATCATGACCTGAGCCGAAGGCAGATGCTCAACTGACTGAGCCACCCAGGTGCCCCTATATAGGGTTTAAAGTGCCTGGAAAGACAATTACAATAGCAGTTATTTCTGGATATGAAATTATGCTGGATTTTCCAAATATATTAATATTCAGTAAAAATTAAGAATATTTCCCTTTAGGGAAAAAGCATATCAAATTTAACCATGTTAAATCAAAATATTTGAAGTGTACCTCATTTCACACCAAGATAATTTATTTATTTTTAAAAAGACTTATTTATTTATATGAGAGAGAGAGAAAGAAAGAGTACGTGAGCTGGGGGGGGGGGCAGAAGGAGGGGGAAGCAGATTCCCCACCAAGTGCAGAGCACAACCCTGAGATCATGACCTGAGCTAAAACAAGGGGTCAGACGCTTAACATAATGAGTCACCCAGGTGCCCGCCCCACACAAAGATTCTTTTAAAATTTAACTGATTCTTTGTTTCAAGTACATGACATTTGTACAATGCAACCAAAGGTACGGCTCATCAGGAATAAAAAGAACATTCTTTCCCTACCGCAATGAATGCAATCAGGCCTCAAAAAGTAAACACGAACAGAGTAAATGTATGAAAAAAAATTGTATGAATGATTTTTAAATTTTCTTGTGGATGGACAAAGAAGGGAAAGAATGAGTCGTGTGGCCAGAGAAACTGACCCGGGACTGTATTTACCCAGGGTGATCCTTCATCTGAGAGGAATGATATGCCACTGCTCCATTATCTTTCCCTCTCCTTCAGTTATTGAATTTATAAGAGCATGGTTGTTTTTTGTAAGATACACTGACAGTGTCGCAGGGAAACAGACAAGCAAGCTATTCATTCCAGTATGATCAAGACATACGTGAGCAGGAGACGACTGGCACACAGAGAAGACATGCTTGAGTCAGATTTAGGGGGACAAGGAAGGTTTTACGGAAGTGTCCACCCTAAAAAGTGAAAACGCAGCCTTGGGAAAGATGTTTCTGACAGAAGAATGTAAAACATCAGGGGATCTGGTCTTTGGATCACAAGGGCAACACCTACAATGGACTTTGAAGGCAATGAGTATACATACTTAGGCCACTGACTAACATTTATCTTTTAAAATTTTGAGATAAATATGATCGTAGCAAGTTGTAAAAACTACAGACAGGTTCCCCCACTGGTTACATTTTCTGTACTTGCAATGCAGTATCATGAGGGAAGAACATTGGTGAAAAGTGTATATAGTTCTATGTCACTTTAGTGCACATGTTTATTCCATGTAATCACCACTGCAGTCAAGATACAGAAGTGTAGAGGGACACCTGGGTAGCTCAACTGGTTAAGCGTCTGCCTCAGGCTCAGGTCATGATCCCAGGGTCCTTGGATCGAGCCCCGCATCGGGCTCCCCGCTCAGCGGGGAGTCTGCTTCTCCCTCTGCCTCTGCTGCTACCCCCGCTCCCCTGCTTGTGCTCTCACGCTCTCCTTCAAATAAATAAATAAATAATTTTTAAAACGCTACAGAAGTGTAGGAACCTTATCTGCCTTTATGCTCTCTAGTTTAGAATACAACTGTCTTAAATATTTCCTTTATGTATATACATATATGTGTGTGTATATATATTTACATATACATATATATAGGCAACCATATCCAACAATGTTATAATTTTTAACAACCATAGTTTAGAAAACTCAAGAGAAGGAAAGCCTATTGTATTGACTTTTATTTTTGCTCTTTCCACTTTTCTTCCATCTACTGTGGTATTTCAAAATTCCTTCTTTTTTCATTTTCTTTCTGCTTCAGGAACTTCCTTTAGCTACTCTTTTAGGGGAGGTCTGCTTAGAGACAACTTCTCTTAGTTTTACTTCATCTGAGAGAATATTTTGATCGCTTCAGAAGTGTATTTTTGACATATGTAAGATCCTGGGTTGACAGTTCTTTTCTTTCAACACTTGAAAAATGCCACTGTGACTAGAATTTTTCCTTTATAGGTAAGATGCTTCTCTCTTGTTGCTTTCAAGATTTTTTGTCTTTTTTTGGGGGTGGGATGGTGGTGGTATCTTGTTTGAGATCTTTGTTGCTTTTTTGAATCTGTAGATTTAGGTCTTTTGTCAAACCTGGCCAAATTCAGTCACTACTTTTCAGACCCATACTTTCTTCTGTCCTACTGTGACTTTTGTTTTATTCTTTTAGGTCCCTGAGATTCTGTTCACTTTTTTAAGTCATTTTCACTCTACTGTACAGAATAAGTAATTTTTTTGTTGATTTTCCTCTCCATTTTACTGTTGAGTCCATTGCTGTTTTTATTTTTGTTCTAAAATTTCCACTTAGTTTTTTCTATCTTCTATTTTTTTTCCGAGCCTTTTTATTTTTTCATTTGTGTTAATTGCTCACTGAAGCATTTTATGATGCTGTGAAAACATCTGTGTCAGCTTAGTTCATGTCTGTTGGTTGGTTGTTTTTTTCATTCCAGTTCAGATGGTTCTGGTTCTTCACATGATAAGTCATTTTCTATTGTATCCTGGACATTTTGGGTTCAATGTTCTAGGACTCTGGATCTTATCTCTGACTTCTGTTTTGGAAGACTCCTCTGATACTTGCACACTGGAAAAAGGAGAATCTTTGATGCAGTCAGGTAGGGTATAATCCCAGGTTCCCCAATCAACCTCTGTTGATTTGGAGAGGGGGAAGAGGGACACATTGCTGGGAAGGGGTGGGAGTTTGGGTTCCCCACTGGACCTGTGATGGGAAAGGGAAGCCTAGCCATTACTGTAGTTCTTCCTAAGGTGTTGGCTACAATAGCGTGCTTTTTGTCTACAAGTTTTCGATCTTGCCTGGTTGCTTCTTTCCTGGTCCTTTGGCAAGAAAAAGGGT
Source organism: Ursus maritimus (assembly GCF_017311325.1). Taxonomy (NCBI): domain Eukaryota; kingdom Metazoa; phylum Chordata; class Mammalia; order Carnivora; family Ursidae; genus Ursus; species Ursus maritimus. Next base: position 23,636,850 of record NW_024424675.1, on the reverse strand, counting down.
TTTCATTATTGTTGTTTGTGCTCATAAGTGTTTCCAGGTTACTAGCTTCTATAGACCACAGTCCTGGATATATGGTGAAAACACAGAACTTAGGGAACTCACTGCTATGTACTTCCTTCAGTGACAAGGTCACTAGCGTATCTGCCATCTTTCAGAGTCTTCTTTATTTTTGTTTTCTATATAATGTCCAAGATTTCTTCCTCTGTTTGTCAGGAGGAATAGGAAGAATAGCTTCGTATTGTGCCTCTGCACCAACCTTGGTATTTAATGACTATGTCATATCCAATTGAACTGATGTATTGCAGTTTACACAGGATTTTACAGAACATTTAGCTGGCTTCAATTTCTTTTTGTCATCATAAATAATGTCGAACTGATGATCTTGGTGTACAATGATTATTTTCTTAGGATGAATTTCAAGGTGAGAAAATGCTTAGTCAAAAGAACAGCCTAGTTTAAGGTACCTGAAATTTGCCGAACTGCCCTCCAGAATGTGGATTCTAGATGGAATATAGAACATCCCCCTTCACCTTGCATTTGAAATTGAGCATGCTTGCCTCCTGGTACAGGTAGGGACTACCAGCACTTTACTTCTTACACACCAGAAACATTAAATTCACACAGGTGAACTATACTCCAGGTACCTAACTGTGTAGTCTTTTCTCACTTGGCTAATGAAGTCTTCTCCACACGGAACAACTGTTCCATTTATATATGCCTGCTAAAATCTTAACCATACTTTTTATAAACAGGAAATGAAATAAGACTTTCTTCTTCTTCTTCTTTTTTTTTTTTTTTTAAGATTTTTCATTTATTCATTTGAGAGAGAGAGCGTGCATGTGTGAGTGAAAGCACTGGGGAAGATCAGAGGAAGAGGGAGAAGCAGACTCCCTGCTGAGCAGGGTGCTGGACTCAGAGCTTGATCCCAGGACCCTGAGATCATGACCTGAGCTGAAGGTAGTCACTTAACTGACTGACCCACCCAGGTGCCATGAAATAAGACTTTCCTGAATAGGGAAATATAACAATCTAAAGATTTAGATTAAACAAGTTAAAGTGTTCAATAAGATGGCAGCAAAGTCACACAAAATATAGAGTGGTAACTTCAAAAGCCACACACATAAGATAACCATTTGATCTATGAATAATGACAGTTTTTTTGATCTCTCACCAACCCTCATATCTTATTTGGTGGGTTAGAATATTCAGAATCACACTGAACAGAAGACAGAACAGACATTTTTTTTTTTGAAAGAGACATTCTTATCTGATTCCTGCTATCAGAGGGAAGCTTTCAAAATTTCACCAGTATGAGGCTTGCTATAGGTTTTTTGTTAGATGATAACTATCATCAGATTAAGAAAGTTCCTGCAATAATTGTTTTGCTAAGCGTTTTTTTAAATAATGACTGGGTGTTAAACTTAAACATTAGTTTCTGCACCTTCTCCAAATAAATTTATAGTTTCAATACCAATTGCACTAGACTGAATGTTTGTGACCCCTCAAAATTTCCATGTTGAAACCTAATCTCCAATGTATTCGTATTCAGAGGGGGAGCCTTTGGGAGATGATTAGGTCATGAGGGCAGAGCTCTTAGTGCCATTACAAAAGAAACCTTGAGGGGTGCCTGGGTGGCTCAGCTGGTTAAAGCTGCTGCCTTTGGCTCAGGTCATGATCCCAGGGTCCTGGGATTGAGCCCCGTGTAGGGCTCCCTGCTCAGTGGGAAGCCTGGTTCTCCCTCTCCCACTCCCCCTGCTTGTGTTCTCTGTCAAATAAATAAATAAAATCTTAAAAAAAAAAGAGAGAGAGAGAGAGAGAGCCCCTGAGAGATCTCTCTTGCTCCTTTGGATCTGTAAGAACATAGTCAGAAGACAGCCGTTTAAGAGTCAGGAAGTGGGCTTTCACTGAATACAGAATCTACTGGCACCACGTACCGGAATGCAGAACCGTAAGACAAATGACCGTTGTTTATAAATCACCGTGTTTGGTATTCTAACAGCACAAACAGACTAGGACACTAATCTTAATAAAAATGCCAGTATATGAGAGTATAAATTCATATAACACATAGGAAAACCAATGACCTTCCTTACATACTAAATTGGTATATACGCATACCTTATGAAATTCCAATTCCATTGTTCAGCGCAATGCTTGTACAATTGTACCATGCACAACAATGCTTACAGCAACATTATTTGCAATGATGCCTATATAGAGAAGAGTTAATACAGTAGGTTTAGAACTGATAACCCAAGAAAAGGGTGCTTTCAAGGTTGGGCCACTGGCTGGCACCTAGGAACTTGGCTGACAAACAGTTTCCCATACGGATGTAAAACCTTCCCTAACCAAAAAGGCAGAAGCACCACAGGGATTCAACAACAGATGAATGGACAAGCAAAATACGGTATATGCATGCAATGGGATATTTTCAGCCATAAGAAAGTAGAAAACTCTGACAACTACTACAACATGGATGAACTTTTTTTTTTTTAAGATTTTATTTTGTTTATTTGTTAGACAGAGAGAGAGCACAAGTAGGGGAAAAAACAGGCAGAAGGAGAAGCTGAGCAAGGAGCCCAATTCAGGACTCAATCCCAGGACCCTAGGATCATGACATAAGCCGAAGGCAGACACTTAACCGACTGAGCCACCCAGGTGTCCCAACATGGATGAACCCTGAGGACATTTGCTAGGTGAAATAAGTCAGCTATAAAAAGACAAATACTGTATGATTCTACTTAAATGAGGTATCTAGAGTACTCAAGCAGAATGATGGTTGATGGTGATTTCTCTCATCTATGGAACATAAGAACTAGAATGATCAGTAGGGGAAGAAAGGGATAAAGAAAGGGGGGGTAATCAGAAGGGGGAATGAAACATGAGAGACTATGGACTATGAGAAACAAACTGAGGGCTACAGAGGGGAGGGGGGTGGGGGAATGGGATAGACCGGTGATGGGTAGTAAGGAGGGCACATATTGCATGGTGCACTGGGTGTTATACACAACTAATGAATCATCGAGCCTTACATCAAAAACCAGGGATGTACTGTATGGTGACTAACATAATATAATAAAAAATCATTATTAAAAAAAAAAAAAAAGAATGATGGTTGATGGGAACTGAGGAGGCAAGGAATGGGGAGCTACTGTTTAATAGCACAAAGTTTCAGTTTTGCATGATGAAGAGTTCTTGAGGTGGATAGTGGTGATGGCTGCACAACAATGAATACACTTATACCAATGAATCACGCACTTAAAAACGGTTAAGTTGGTAAGTTTTTTTATATGGATTTTTACCACCTACTAATGACATCATTGGAAAAAAAATTAACCCAAGCATGGCCATTTAAAGTAGATAACTGGCTACATCTACATATAAATATTTCTAGACTTAAAAAAGATTTTGGGGGGGGGCAAATGAGGGCTATCATTTTTTTCTTTTAAATTACCTTCAAGCACAGGCTCTACTTAAAGTAATCTATTGCTAGAATTGGTATGACATTCTGATGTCTAAGGCTTGCTTCCAATTATGTTCAAACTCATTTCGACATTTAAGTCCAATTTTATTAGTCTAGATTCGGTAGTGTAAAATTTGACCAAAAAAACACTGTTTCCCCCAAAACAAAAATAAAAAAAACTCCTAACTGATAAAGGTGGCTGACTGTGCCCAGGCTATTTTTGCAAACAATATGGTTTCTACTGAACACTGATTTTCCTTCCATGAATCTGAAGTTTCAGCAGGTGCTGGCAAACAGTGCCTATGTACCCAGATTCTAGTAAAAAACTTGGGCACTGAGTCTCTAATAGGCTTCCATAGGGAAAAACATCACACATATGTTGCCTCACTTTCATTGCTGGGGGAAGAGTGAGCTCTGTGAGAGCATTCATATGAGAGAAAAAGGAAGCCTGCAAATAGATTCCTCCAGATTCCAACAGTATCTCTCTCCTTTACGATCTAGCTGTGTAACCTTATGCTTCTGTAACAAATCTCAGTTGTGAGCACAATTAAATGCCAAGTCCTAAGAATTCATTTAACAAATCTCAGAATCTCCGAGTGGTATTAGGGTCCCCTGACTGTGTCAAAATGCAAACAACTCATGTCCATCAAGAGCAAAAAGTACAAATTGTGGTATATTCCTATAATAAAATACTATACAGCAATGAAAATGAACAACCGCAGCTCTAAAACACAAAAGGGACTGAATCTGAAATGATGAAAAAGTCATTTATTATATTTTGCCTTGTATGAAAGTTGTTTCTTCTACACTAAGACTGAGAAATCTTTTAAGGTAGCAGTTCTTCATTTTTTAAAGTTTTTTTTAATTAAAGATTTTATTTATTTATTTGACAGAGAGAGCAAGCACAAGCAGGGGGAGTGGAAGCGGGAAAGGGAGAAGCAGACTCCCCGCTGAGCAGGGAACCCAATGTGGGACTCGATCCCATACTGGGATCATGACCTGAGCCGCAGGCAGATGCTTAACTGACTGAGCCACCCAGGCATCCCTAAGGTAGCAGTTCTTCAACTTTTAAGTCTCAGACTCCCTCTAATTCAGGTGGGTTACATCTATCAATAATCCCAGTATTAAAAATTAAAGTTGAGCACCTGGAAACTATTTATTATTAACCCATTTCAAAATAACTATATTTTCCCCCAAAATATAGTAAGAATGGCGCTGTCGTTACAGTTTTGCAAGTCTCTTTGATATCTAGGTTATGAAAGTAAAAGCTGGGTTCTCCTATCTACTTCTGCATTTAATCCACTGTGACAACCAATATCATGCAGCTTCTAGAAAATTCCAAAATATGCTCAGGATAGAGTAAGAATGAAAAGGCAAGTAACATCTTAGTACTATTATTATTATTATATTATTTTATATTTTTAGGTAGACTGCACGCCTAGTGTGGAGCCCAACCCAGGGCTTGAACTCATGACCCTAAGATCAAGAGTCAGACGTTTAACCAACTGTGCCACCCAGTCAATCCACATCTTAGGATTATTATGAACACAGGGGCACCTGGGTGGCGCAGTTGGTTGGGCATCTGACTCTTGTTTTCAGCTCGGGTCATGATCTCAAGGTTGTGATATCGAGGCCTGCACTGGGTTTTGCGCTCAGCAGAGTCTGTTTCAGATTCTCTCTCCCTCTGTCCCTCCCACTCAGGCTCTCTCTCTAGCTCTAAAATAATAAATAAATCTTAAAAAAAGGGTGTGGGGAGAAAATAATTTTGACCTCCTGAACCTCCTGGAAGGGTTTGGGCAAATTCAGGCATCCCTGATTACACTTTGAGAGCTACAACATTAAGGTTTAGTACTGGGATTCACCTTTATCATAGGTAAAGGCCAACATGCATGACCATGGGTGCTTTTTCAAGAGGTGTATCTTGAAGAATTCAATTTACAAACATAGTGAACTGTCAGTACTTTCCTTATATACACTTAAGAGTCAAACCCCACCAAGATGTCTATGTCAGAAAATCATTACCACATTCACTATAGAAAGAAAAATTATGTGTACATTGAAAATTCTGAAGAAACTCCATTTGCATAAGGAGCTGAAGAATGTAATCCCTTCAATACTATTTAGACTATGAGACTTGTAATTTTACAAATTATTACTTTGAAAATTAAACTCCTCGTTTTTCTTCTCTCTTGGGTTTGGAAACAATGCGTTGGACACTGAATATATTAAGTTACAAAACCTTGCTGTGACTTGGTTGAACCTCAGTGGCCTGTTGAAACTCAGTCTTTAGACAAATTCAAAGCTGCCTATTGGAATTAAATCAACACCCTAAGAAACAATAAAGTAAACATTGTGGATTTGTTTCTTTAATAAAACATTGTTATCCATAATTGAAACCCACAATTCTATACTTTCATACAAGTTATATAACTGTATTAGTCTATAGATTTTGCCATGTTGCTACAGGTTTGCTGGCCTGGATTCCGAGCCACACACTTAAATAGCGGTGGACAGTGACACCGTACTTACCACCAGCGCTAGAACAAGAGTCCGCACCTTCTCCCCAATCTCGGGTGAGATGTCATTGCCAAACTGTTGCAGAGTGGTAAGGAAGCGTTTCAATTTGCTGAGCTGCCGAGCACCACAAGTGGCTGGCAATTGTTGATTTGTTAGCGCAGATGACGTGGAAGAGGCAGGACCATTGCTGAATCTCTGTGGTGGTGACGGGGCACCATTCAGGGTAGGAGGAGAATGGTTGATGCCATTGCTTACTATAAAAGAAAGCCAAAATGAAAGACTGTGTAAGTGCAAAACATGTGGATCTTTGTTAATTTCTTGTTTGCATTAACCGTCGTTTATTCATTTCAATTTTGTAAAGCATGTATTAAGAGTGTACAAGAAACTGTTTCTGCCCTCAATGAGACTACTGTATAGCGAGACAGACTACCAGGTAAAAAATGGTCACAGAATAACAAAGACATGTTAAAAACAGAAGAGTATGGAATGTTATAAGAACACAGAGAATGGTATCTAACTACAGCTGCTGTGGGCAGGGGTAGGCAGTGTTAGGATTTCTTGCAACAGGTACTGCATGACGTAAGTCTGGTAGAACACATATTTCTATTGACTGGACACTCGCACACATCTTTTGTGTTCCATCGCTTTCCTAATCTTAGGGTTCCAAAGAAAGTCATTTACAATGCAGCATGTGAACAGACAACCAGACACCAGAGTTCTGTTTAAGTGAAAAATGGTTTTTCTTTTTTCTTTTTTTATTTAAGAAATGTTTTCTTCTAGGCTATAGATTTAATGATCTATTCCTGCAATAAGGTATATATCTCATGGACCATTTAGAATATTCATGCCCAGCAGTCAGTTTCTCCGTGCCCCAAAAGAGCTACATTAATGCCGCCAAATTCTTGGTCACTCAATAAAGCATTTTCTAGACACTACACAGGACATACCAATATTCTATTTCTGCACAAATTATAATACACATGATTAATTGCAGTTTTCCTATTTTCCCATTGTTCTTAGTCATTTGTTTCTAAGTTTTAATTTGGAACACCACCCTAAAGCTAAGTTCTTGGAGATATTAAGTAAAAGTCTCCTTCACGGAACAGTGAAATAAAATTACCTGGTGCCTAAGTGTCAGCAGATTTTCACTTAATCATACATAGGCTTGAAAGTCTAGGAAGGTAAAACTAAAACGTATGCCTAAAAACAGAAACAATTTAAGTCAAGACTTAAGCCAAATTTAAAGAGCCCAATTACTTAATCCTTACCTAACTTAGAAAACTGATATTTACTTATATTGGGCTTGAGGCCAAGTCATTAATCATGAAAAAACTTTCACTTCCCTTCTTCTTCCTCCAAGCCAGTCATAGTTGGTCAGCCCTACTGTTCCTACTTTTTGACTGACCCTGATTCACATTTGATCTGGCTAACTCTTCCTCATCCTATATACGCTCAGATACCACCGGTATAAAGAAACAATCCTAGGCGCCTGGGTGGCTCAGTCGGTTAAGTGTGTGCCTTTGGCTCAGGTCATAATCTCAGGGTCCTGGGATCGAGTCCCACACCAGACTCCCTGCTCTGCAGGGGAGTCTGCTTATCCCTCTTCCTC
>NW_024424675.1:23542569-23629254 GCF_017311325.1 Ursus maritimus | reverse complement strand
TTCCCTCCTCCCTGCTCATGCGCTCTCTCAAATAAATAAAATCTTTAAAAAAAAAAAAAAAAAGAAGGAAAAAAGAACATTCTTTAACAGATTCTGTTGCTGCATATTAAGGTAAACCCTGGTAGATTTAGTAACTCTTCCCTGTGCTGCCTATAGACGCTTCCATTACGTTACTTACTCACTTCCTTCTACATTTGCACTGTCTGAATAGACTGTGTACTTCTTGACGAACGCTATGTTATACATCTGAATATACTATAATTAGCAAAGTTTTGTAAACTGTGTATACCATATATATATATATTGGTTTTGTTCATTAGCTAGCAAAGTGTAAGTGTTGAGGGAAAAGCTGCTGAATGATTCACTACATGTAAGACTAACAGGCTGAGAAAGTGAGGGTGAATTTTCTTCTGTATCTTCCACTAAAAGAGATCACTAGAACTATTGGAAAGGAAAGCTTAACATTCAGCCTCAGCAATCCAGAAAATTAGTTGCAATGATCTGCTATTTCTTTGTGTTCACAGAAAGGTCAATTGCCACTGAAGAACTGCCCCCTTGGAAGAAACCCATAAAAATAACACATTACTGTGGCTTTTTAGCCACTTCAACAATCAGACAGGCTTTTTCACAGTCTCTTTAGTTCAAGTGTATGAGCACATTTTCCGAAATAAAACGTATCTAACACCAAGTAGTCAAATACGGAGGTAAAAAGGTCTGAATTTACATATACACATTCCTACTGTCTGTATCTTGAAATGTGAATGATAACCTAGGTTTCAATCCGTTCATTTCAAGATAGTACCTATATCTAAGGATGTATAACTTTAGGACAGAAATAGAATTTTTAGAAGTTTATAATACTTAATTTTATTCACTCTGGCTCAGACTGCTACAGCTGCCACTCACTCAATTTCAAATGTTTTGGAAATATAATAATTAAACCTTCTGTTAAAGCTGTACTTCCTAGATTCTTCTCTTGCCTTCTAAAATAATAAAAGCAAAAACCATAAGTGTTTGAGCTGTGTAAAACCCATAAACGAGTTGTGTAAACTTATGTAACGGCATTTAAAAAAGAAAATGCATACAGCACCTAGCACAGTGCTCTGACGCATTGTGGGCACTCCACAAATAGCAAGTGTCTTCTGCTTTACGAGGCAAAATGTCTGTAAGACAGTCAACATGCACTGGAGGTATCATTGGCATGGAAAGGCAGAAGAACTCAGATTAAAATCTAGTCATGTATGTATGTATGTTTAGATTTTACATTGGGCTGTCCCCGGATTTTTGTTTGTTTAAGTATACACATGTGTACAACTGACTGAGGAGTTAAAGGGTTTCCAAAAATTCAACTTTGGTGAATACTACCGAACAATTTTCTCATACTCAAACAATGTATGCAGTGTTCAGGTCACTCCACACATAGTCACCAAAATTTGGTATTCTTTTCTATTTTGAACATTCTTGCAGGTGGATATGGTATTATATTGGGTTCTAGTTTGCATTTCCTTGATGACTAGTAAGATTGAACATCTATATTTATTGGCTAATATAATTCTTATGGACCGAATTATGTCCCCCACAAATTCCTATGTTGTAGTCTAATCCCCATTACCTCAGAATGTGACTATATTTGGAAATAGTCTTTAAACGTTAAATGAGGTCATGTGGGTGGTCCCTAATCCAATATGACTACTGTCCTTCTAAGAAGAGGAAAGGACAGCTGGTATACACGTGCAGAGGCAAGGCCATGGGAGGACACAGCAGGAAGGGTAGCTATCTGCAAGCCAAGGAGAGAGGCCTCAGACACCAAACCTGCTGACACCTTGATCTTGGACTTCTTTCCTCCAGAACTGTGAAAAAAATAAATTTTTGTTGTTTAAGCCATCCAGTCTGTGGTATTTTGTTGTGGCAGCCCGAGCAAACTTAACACAATACTCATTCTCTTTTGTAAAGAACCTTACTGGGGCACCTGGGTGGCTCAGTCAGCTAAGCCTCATACTCTTGATTTTTCCTTCTTTTTTTTTTTTAAAGATTTTATTTATTTATTTGACAGAGAGAGAGACAGCCAGTGAGAGAGGGAACACAAGCAGGAGGAGTGGGAGAGGAAGAAGCAGGCTCCCAGCGGAGGAGAACGATGCGGCGCTGGATCCCAGAACGCTGGGATCACGCCCTGAGCCAAAGGCAGACGCTTAACGACTGAGCCACCCAGGCTCCCCTCCCACTCTTGATTTTGGCAAAGGTCATGATCTCAGTGCTATGAGATCAAGCCCCGTGCTAGGCATGGAGCCTCCTTAAGATTTTCTCTCTCACCCTCTGTCCCTCTCCACCTATCCCCTCTCTTTAAAAAAGGAAAAAAAAAAAAAGAAAAAATAAAGAAAATTTAAAAAGCAGCCTTACCATGATAGCCCTAGCATACTTTTAGAAGTAGTTTGGTAGTAATATGAAATTTACTTTGACTCCTATAAATCAATATAATAAATTTTTTTTTTCAAGTAGGCTCCACACCCAGCATGGAGCCCAACAGGGGCCCAAATTCACCACCTCGAGATCAAGACCTGAGTGGAAATCGAGAGTCAGATGCTTAACCAACTGAGCCACACAGGCACCCCTCAATATAACAATTTAAATACATTTTAGAGCCAAGAAATTAAAATAGCTACTTACCAGCCAGAGTATGAAAACAAATTATTTAGACCACTAAATTTCCAAATGCCTAAATTAGCTAAGTACTATTCTCAGAGGGCAAGGTAATTTATAAAAGAAAGAAATAACCATATGTGTGTGTATCTATGTATATGTACATGTGCATGTATATATAAAATATCTAAACAGTTATTTTGAAAGCGTTGAATAGTATATGCAGAAGGCTGAACAGCAGTCACTTAGATCTAAATGTCAGTCTGAACCACAAACCCAAGTAAATGAAGAGATCTCACATGCTGTAGGAGTAAATGACACTGGCCTGGGTCCTCCAGGATTTATTGGTGGCAGGGGTGGCATGGTAGGAGGTGAGGATCTTGACTGTATCTTCACTTCCACAGGAGATCCAGGCATTGCTGGCACTCTTTTCTCAGGACCAACTACAGAAAAAGTAATAGAGGTCAGAGTCTTCTGTTAAGATAATAAAAATCGTGACAATAATTTCAAATATATACATATTTTCCTAGAGACTAAGAAGTGAAGAAGACGCTTATTTTAATAGGCTGAATGGTAGCCCCCAAAAGATATCTACTGTAGTTCCCTCTTAGCCAAGTTTCACTTTCCACAGTTCCAGTTACCTGCAGTCAACCATGGTCTGGAAACATGAGTGTCCTTCTGATATGCAGTCAGAAGGTCAAGAGTAACCTAACAGTAGGCCATAATGCCTACGTCATTCACCTCATCACACAGGCATTTTATTATCTCACAGCATCACAGAAAGAAGGGTAAGTATGGTACAATAAGACACTGTGCTAAAGAGAGAAAGAGACAACATTCACATAACCTTCATTACAGTATACTGTTTTTACTGTTCTATTTTATTATACTTATTGTTGTTAATCTCTCACTGTGCCTTATTTACAAATTAACTTTTATTACAGGTATGCATAGGAAAAAATAGTATATAGGGTTTGGTACTATCTGCAGTTTCAGCTATCTACTGGGATCTTAGAATGTATACCCTATGGATAAGGGATGGGCGTAGGGGACTACTGCACCTCTTAATCCCTTCAACTGGGAACATTTGCTTATTTGGAAAAAGGGTCTTCGAAGATGCAGTTAAGGATCTTGAGAGGAAAAGATCATCCTAGATTATATAGGTAGGCTCTCAATCCATTATGAACAATATGCTCACAAGAAGAGTTGAAGAGAGACATACACAGGGGGAAGACTACACAAAGAACACGTGGTTGCACAATGAGAATGCAATGGGACAATGATGGCAGAGACTGGAGTGATGCATCTATAAACCAAGAAATGCCAAGGACTATCGGCAACTACCAGAAGCTCGGAGACAGGTATGGACTAGATTCTTCTTCAGAGGTCCCAAGAGGAATCAACCCTACTTATACCTTGATTTTGGGCTTCAGGCCTCCTGAAAAGTGAGAGATTATTGTTGTCTTAAGCCACCCAATTTGTGGAACTTTGTTATGGCAATCAAAGGAACTAAAACAAGCCAGCAAGATCAAGAGGTAACATGATCTGAAAGTTAACACTGAGGACAGTGGCTGAGAAAGGAAGAAACCAGGTTACAAATTCAGCTTATCTCAACTGCATTCTTTTTTGACTTCTCCTTATAAATCAATCAAATTAGTAGGGGAAAAAAACTAACGTGGGACTATCTAGACCAGTAGGCATCAATTGCATGGCATGGAAACAGAATCATAATCAGTTCTATATAAATTAATACAAATGATGGAGTATGAAATTTATATATATATCAACTAGAGTTAAGTAGGAAAAAAGAGATGAAGTCAACATCCCTGACATCAGTGATGTATGTCATTTATGATATACAGTATCCAAAGAGATGAAAAGTAGAGCTGAATCTAAACTAGGCACAGGCTACTTCACCATTGGCACAATTCACAAGTAGCTGTTTGATAACAGCGTACAACAAACTCAAGAAAAAGAAACTGACGGATTAAACTTGATGGCATTATAAATAGGTCTGGGCTGGGGAGCCTGGGTGGCTCAGTTAGTTAAGCGTCAACTCTTGATCTCAGCTCAGGTCTTGACCTCAGGGTTGGGAGTTCAAGCCCTCCACTGGGCTTAAAAAAAAAAGTCTGGCTAATATGGCTAATATCAATAAGACCTGGTACTGAGGAGTAATATTCTAATATTTTCACAGTTATTTTTCCCCATTAAAGAGAACATGTTACATACTTGGTTAATAACAGGGCCAGGGTCACCATAATCATCTTTGAATTATGTTTCTTTCAGTAACTCCAAGCTTTTCACTTAAGGACTATGAATCTATTCTCCAGTAACAGTGAATTCAAAGCAGAAGAAACAGACACACCAAAGGTTCAAATGAGAATGTTAAATCAAAGATTTCCTTCTGTGAGATCATAGCTATAGACACAATACATACATCACACTGGCAACAAGGCACATCTTCACACATTCATTCATAAGCATGCTCTAGTGAGGAAAATATCACCAAATATTATTTTGATGCTTCAGTTTGCAGCGGTATATTTTGGGAAGAGATATAATGAATCCATATAGTCCATCAAGGAAGTAATGTCCTCAAGTTACAAAACCCTTAACAAAAATGTGCAACTGTCTGAGAGCCATGTGGGCAACACTCTGCCAGCTCTTCCCATCTCTCTGCCCAGGACATTTTCTTTGTGAAATTGATGGTCGTCCTGTCTGATGAGTGGACTAATGAGCTGTTGCGTTTGCCTTTTTCTTCTTGACAGTATTTTTCTCAATGCCCTTCAAAGAATGGTTGACACGTTTCCAGCTCTTCCATCTGGGGCCCAGCTTTCTGGAGGGTGGGGGAGAAGGGAAGGAAGGAACTGACAGTTGTCTTGCACTATAATGTGTTATGTATAGTGTGCAACAACCTAGAGGGAGCCTTTCTTCAGACCACCTGCCTTTACAGCAAGGGCGCCAAAGGCCTGAGGAGGACTTAACAACAAGATGTGTTTTAACATTCAGCACTTGGCAGAATGAAAAACAGAGAGGAGTCTGAGCCCAACTGCAGAACACTGAATTATATACCAACCTCAAGCTTAGATACTCGGCAAAACCCAACCCCTAGAGTATTGTTTACAGATTAAAACTACCCATATCTCTTGTTCACATCACTACTCACAAACCTGCAACCCTAGTGTTATTCCTCGTGTTTCAATAACATAGTGAGTACAAAAAGCATGGGTATGGAGACGGAGACATTTAGTGTGAATTCTCATTCTGTTGTACACAACATGGCTTTTATCAAATCATTTCACCTTTCTGGGTCATTTTCAACAAACATAAAATGAGAGACAGTAAGTCCGACCTGGTAGGAAAGATGTAAGGGTAAGAGATAAGAAGGTACTCAGGAAAGAAAAATGATTAGAAAATAGGCAGCCTAGTGTCAAGTTGTGCATTTACCACCTAACTAGCCTTGTGACCGGGTTCGAGTTAATATTAACATTTGACTTCCATGGAAAATGGATATACGGTTAACAGTCAATCCATCTAACCTCAGCAGTATTACATGGAATGATTCAAGAATTAACAGCTACAAAAGCACCAAGTACAATGTAAAGTGGTATTTTTGTTGGAGGCTGGGTGGCATGAAGGCACTTCATGGTGTGAGAGATATATGCAAGTGGTTTATAACCTGACAAATTCAACAGCTGCTCAGAGGATGGATAGGAGGTATGTTACAAAGTAGGCATTTTAGCCCTCTGCTTGGTGACTGTCATGCCTTTATGTCTGTAACAGTGACTTCATTTCTGCATTTTTATGGAACGGATACTCATGTTTTATATTCTAGCTGAATTCCTTGAAAGAACCAATCACACCTTGAGCTCTTTTCAATTCCAGAGAACCTTAGATGACAAGAAATTCCTTTCTCTCAACGGGCACCTTGAGCCCATGAACACCACTACTTGGATTATCAAGGAGAAATAATGTCTTCAGTCCTAGAAATTCATAATAACCCTTAGTTCTGTCACAAAGGTTCGACCTGATTCTAAACATAGATTTTGGGGCGCCTGGATGGCTCAGTGGTTGAGAGTCTGCCTTCAGCTTGGGTCATGATCCTGGGGTCCTAGGATCGGGCCTCTCGTCAGATTCCCTCCTCAGTGAGGAGCCTACTTCTCCCTTTCCTGCTTCCCCTCTGCTTGTGCTCTCTCTCTCTCCCCCACCCCATCAAATAAACAAATAAAATCTTAAAAAAAAAAAAAAAAGACGACAACAACACAGATTTTAAGATTTAAAATAACTGATAATTTAGTCACTCCATGAGTTTGTGCTTTGCTTATGTGGAGACTTGGATATATATGGCTTAAAAAATAAAATCCGCAAATATGACCACATGCATTTCCAAGACCACTGATGCTTGAACACCTAACCCTGTAGAGCCAAACGATTTGAGCTAGAGAGGAGGAGCGAACATGAAAAAGTATGTCTGAATAATGATTTTACTTCTCCATCGTGCAATATGCTATGCATGTCATGAAAACACAAAACCGATGAAAGAGAGAACACAGTAATAAACAGCTCTCTGTGTGACAGCAGTGCTTTTTTCCCTCCACATAGGAATTTGAAGAATCAGACATGAAACCGAAGAGTGGAACTCTTCTGTAGCTTTAACAGAAGTAATACTGAACATGAACTAAATCCCAGACAAATGCTACTTGAAAAGAATTCTATATGCTAAATTGCCCACTAATGAGTACATTTACAAATCTTTATAAACTGCCTTTAAAGTTAAAAAAAAAATCACTGAGGCTAACAATGGAACAAAAAATAGAAGAGGTATAAATATGAGATAAGAAAAATGCAGTTATGGGGCGCCTGGGTGGCACAGCGGTTAAGCGTCTGCCTTCGGCTCAGGGCGTGATCCTGGCGTTATAGGATCGAGCCCCACATCAGGCTCCTCTGCTAGGAGCCTGCTTCTTCCTCTCCCACTCCCCCTGCTTGTGTTCCCTCTCTCTCTTGCTGTCTCTATCTCTGTTGAATAAATAAATAAAATCTTAAAAAAAAAAAAAAAGAAAAGAAAAATGCAGTTATGTTAGGAGAAAGACTTTCCAGACAACTGGAAAGAAGAGAAACTCCCAGGACTGTAAGGAGAAAGCCAAGTTTAGATAAAAAATGAACTTGATGTGAAAAATGCTTTATCACTTATTAGTTTTTTATGATAATGATTTTCCTCATCTGTCTTTAGGATAACACTTCCAACACAAGGTTACTGTGAGGGGTACCATAATACACATAATAATGGCCAGTACACAGTAGACACTCTTCCATGTTTACTTGAATTAGATTAAAAATCTATTAAAATTAATAATTTTACTTGGCCATTGAGATGTTTATCTATGCTGAAGTTTGAGGAGAATAAGATATGGTCAGTGCTCCCGATTATCATCACTGAAAAAAAGGAAATGAATATAGATCTTTCAGATGCACATAACAGGATTACTGATCATTCCAAACATGTAGACCAAGGAAGGCATTACATCTATTTCTTAAAAAAAAAAAAAAAAAAAAAGGAAAGAAAAAAGAAATCAGGGGCGCCTGGTGGCTCAGTCAGTTAAGCATCTGCCTTCAGCTCAGGCCATGATCCCAGAGTCCCGGGATCAAGTCCCGCATCTGGGTCCCTGCTCAGCAAGGAGGCTGCTTCTTTCTCCCTCTCCCTCTGTTGCTCCCCCTGCTTCCACTCTCTCTCTCTCTCTGCGCCAAACAAATAAACAAAAATCTTAAATAAATTAATTAATTAAAATAAAATAAAAATCAGACTCATAACTAAAAAACAATCGAGACGGTTTAAACATAAAATTATCTTAGGGGGCGGAGGCAAAAGAGATGATTTTCTTTTCTGCATGTATAAGTATATATTTATATGGTTCAGAAATCAGTATGATATAAAAATAAATACTCCTTGCTCCTGTCCCTACCTATCCCACCTCATAGGTTACCATTTTAATTGGTTTCTTGTGTATCCTTCCATTCTTTCTCTGTGTACAAAGAGCAAACACAAATATAAAAAATCCTATCCTACCCCCATTTATACAAAGAAAGTATAATGATGTTAAGCTGAATGCCCCCAATAATGGCCTCTCTGCAGCCACACCTTTTGCAGTGCATCAGAACTGGGACCCATTTCCCTATCCCCTGAATCTGGCCAGGCCCTCTGACTTGCTTTAACCAACGTAATGTGATAGAAGTGACAGAGTGCCAGTTCTGAGCCTCTCTTGGAACCCTGACCCTGCCATGAAGGCACATCCAAACTCATCTACTGCAGGATGGGACCACATGGAGAAGAGATGAGTTTTAACAGCTAAGGCCAGCTGATCCCTAAACCTGTGAGAGCCTAACCTAGTCAGTCTGCTCTGTAGCTAGCTGACTGCAGACGTATCAACATGAACAACTAAGAGCAGAACAACTCTCTGACTCACAGTCACAAGTAAAAAAATAAAAAATTTTAAATGTTTTAGGCCACCAAGTTTTAACGTGGTTTGTTATACAGCAATAGATTACTAGGCAACGGATCTATACCACAAACTACTTCTTAGTTTTTTTTGTTGTTCTTTTGTCTTGTTTTATAATTTCAAAGTATGCCCTGAAATTCTTAATTCCACAACCTTTTTTCGTTAACAAATGCATGATATTCCACTGTGTGGACATACCATCGTTTATTTGAACAATCCCCTATTGACAAATAATGGGATTATCTGTAGTCATGTGCAGCTGAATTTTGAGGCTCTCTAGATCCCACGCTAATGACCGACTGTATTTGCCAAGCTTTGGGGAAGAGAGAAAAGAAGACAGGGCCCTGAGTTATGGGAAACACATATATTCAAATGTCTTCAAAGTACTAAGAAAATAAAGTAGTAGAAACATTACCATGTATGAAGGCCAAGGACATCTTTACAGAGCATTAAGTAGTTCAGTGGGAAGGCTACATGAACTTGCCAGGTAGCACAGAAGGACAAAAGCATGAAAGATAAAGTTTAAAAAGTGCCCTAAAGTTGGGATCAGAACCAAGGTAAAAATCAGAAAAAAGATTTCCTTGCCCACAGTCTCTCTTCAACCATTGCCAAGGATAGGGAAATGTTCTGAATGTGTTACTGTCAGATGAGAAACATTTCCAAAATTGACAATTTTAATCTGCTAAAGTTAGAGGAAAGAACATCGAAATTACTGTGGCACTTGTAGGATTATAAGGCTGGTTAAACTGACTGTGGGCATAGCACCTGCTTAAGGATGAGCATTTCCCATCTGCGTATCTCTGCCATGAGCTCAACAACACATCCAACTTTCTAATAGCATGCAGGCTTCATGTGCAGAGACAGCCAGGAATAACTGCTTACAATGACAGATAATTTATCATTCAACAAAAATTGAGGCATAAGGACTCAAGTAAAGAAATTACCAGAAAACGTTTTATAAGGAACCTTGAAGATATAGCTCAATTAAAACAAAATTAGTGCTTTACTTTATACAAACAATAGGGATTGAAAAAACAAATTTTTCCATTCCACATTTATAAATAAAGAAAATTAATTTATCAAATACATTCTCAAAGGTCGGGGATCAGCAAACTTTCTGTAAAGGGCAAGACTAAATATTTTTGGCATTGTGGACCATATGGTCTCTGTCACAACTATTGAACTCTACTGCTGTAGCACACTCTAGACAATGCACAAAGGAATGGGCTTGGCTGTGTTCCAATAAAACTTTATTTATAAAAATAGGCAGTGGGCCATAGTTTACTGACCCCTGCAATGGCTGATTAAAAACTGGAAAAATTGAATTTCTAATTCCTAGTCTATCTCTATGCCTGTAAAATCTATTTTACAGCATCCGCTGAGATGGGTCATCTAAATAACACTTTTACTCTCTTTAGACTAGATATAGGGACACCTAGGTGGCTCAGTTGGTTAAGGGTCTGCCTTCAGCTCAGGTCATGATCCCGGCATCCTGGGATCGAGCCCTGTATGGAGCCCTGTGTCAGGCTCCCTGCTCAGTGGGGAGCCTGCTTCTCCCTCTTCCCCTCCCCACCGCTTATGCTCTCTCTCTCTCTCTCAAATTAATATATAAAATATTTTTTAAAACTTAAAAAAAAAAAAAGACTAGATATAAAAGAGGGGTGCCTAGGTGGCTCAGCCATTAAGCGTCTGCTTTCGGCTCAGGTCATGATCCCAGGGTCCCGGGATCCTGAAGATCCAAGCCCGCTATCGGGCTCCCAGCTGAGCAGGAAGCCTGCTTCACTCTCTCCCTCTCCCTCTGCCTCACATGTTCTCTCTCTCTAATAAATTAATAAAATCTTTAAAAAAAACAAAGACTAGGTATAAGAGAATTTATTTATGACCTCCAAGGAAAATAACATACAGAAATTAAAAAAAAAACATTATTTAAAGATAGAATACTAACAACATGAAGTCAGAGCTAGCTGAGGAGTTGCAAAGATGAGGCTAGTTATCTGATGTTCTTCCAAAAATCAGGCAGACCTAAAAGAAGAACCTCCAAGATGACTAGCAAACTGGGAAGGATCACTTGCTTCATGATAATGCTAATTTCTTCCCCAGGCATCTCTCTATTCTCTATCTTCTACCAGTGCCATCTGATCCCAGACACAGAGACACGCAGAGTATATAAATAATCCTAATAATGTGATAATAACAAACAACGCAGAATGAGCAAGAGACATTTAAAGAGACAATTCCCAAGAGAAAATTTACAAATGGCTGATAAGGACATAAAAAGATGCTCTAGCCTACCAGTTACCAAAGAAACACAAATTACAATACCACAACAAAAAGGAACACACTACTGATAACTTATATTCAACAATATGGATGAATGTCAAAAGCATCAGGCTGAAAGATGCCAGACATGAAACAAAACTACATACCATATTATCGTATTTATACAAAACTTGAGACAAAATTAGGTACAAAAAGCAGATGAGTGGCTGTCTGGGACTGATGGAAAGAAATGGACTACAAAAGGGCATGTTGGGGGCACGATAAATCTTTTTATGGTGACAGAAATTTTTTTTTTTTTTTTAAGATTTTATCCATTTATTTGACAGAGAGAGAGAGAGAGAGCACAAGCTGGGGAGGGGCAAAGGGAGAGGGAGAAGCAGGATTCCTGCTTGGCATGGCGATTGATCCCAGGACCCCAGGATCATAACCAGAGCCGAAGGCAGATGCTTAGCCAACTGAGCCACCCAGGCGCCCCTGGTGACGGAAATATTCTATATCCTGAGTGTAATGATGCTAACATTAACTATATAAGATAGCTGAAACACAAATGTATACATAAAATGAGTGAATTTTATTCTATCTAAATTATACCACAGTAAAGGTGAGAAAAAAATTAGCAAACCAAATACAGCAATTTATGTTTTTATAATCACAATCAAGGTGAGTTTATCCAGGAATACAAGGATAATTTTATATATTTAAAACCCAATATAATTCACTATACTAACAGATTAAAAGAAACCCCTTAAAATCACCTCAATAATTAGAAAAAGCATTTCGTAAGACCCAATTTCTACTCACGAATATGAACAAAACTAGAAATAGAAGATCAATTCCTTAACTTGATAAAGGGTATCTTCCAAAAACCCATATGAAATGTCATACTTATTGGTGAAATATTATCACAAGCAATGCCTTTCAGCTCAGAATGGCGATAAATCAGTGCTTCTATTCAACATTTATTCAAGAGTCAAGCCAAAGCAGCAGGACAGTTAAGAAGAAATAAGAAGTAGTAATGGGTATAAGGATTCAAAAGGAAGAAATGAAATTGTCCTTCTGTAGGCACCAGATAACTTTCTGTAAAGAAAACCAAGAGAATCTACCATCTATTAATTATGAGATTATGCAGCTTCAGCAAGATTGTAAGACAGAAGTTCAATATTTTAAAAATTAATTGTATTCCTATATCCTGGCAAACAAACACTATATGAATTACAACAAAAATTATAAACCACCTAGAGGGGTGCCTGGGTGGCTCAGTCGTTAAGTGTCTGCCTTCAACTCAGGTCATGATCCCAGGGTCCTGCGACAGAGCCCCTCATTGGGCTCCCTGTTGAGGGGAAAGCCTGCTTCTCCCTCTCCCACTCCCCTGCTTGTGTTCCCTTTCTCGACGTCTCTCCCTCTCTGTCAAATAAATAAATAAAATCTTAAAAAAAAAACAACCATCTAGAAATAAGCCTAACATAAAATATGTAAGACCTTTATGAAAAATATAAGTAGACTGAAAAGACGTAAGAAGAGATTTAATAGAAAGATCTGGAATGGGAAGACCATTACCAATATTTTCTCTTCATTTTAATATATAAATTTAATGCAATTCTTATTACATGCCAGCAGGTATGTAATAATTTTAGTGTAACTTGATGAGCAAATACTAAAATTTAGGTTCAAAAGTCAACATGTTAAATGTCGAGCAACAAAAGAACACACAACTAAACTGCAGCATATTCACAAATGAAATAATCAGTACTACTGAAATAAGTGAACTAAAGCTATATGTATTGAAAGGATAAATCCCAAAACAATGTAGTAATATTGGGTAAAAAGAACAGGTTGCAAGAAAAAGATGGACAGTGTAATATTTTATAAAAGTCTAAAAACCACAAAAATCTACATATGATAAGGGACCAATCTACATATGGTACATTTACTACGTATACATAGTAAAATCTTTTTAAGGGGCGTCTGGGTGGCGCAGTCGTTAGGCGTCTGCCTTCAGCTCAGGGCATGATCCCGGAGTCCTGGGATCGAGCCCTACGTCAGACTCCTCTGCTGGGAGCCTGCTTCTTCCTCGCCCACTCCCCCTGCTTGTGTTCCCTCTCTCGCTGGCTGTCTCTCTCTGTCAAGTAAATAAATAAAATCTTTAAAAAAAATTTTTTTTAAAAAACAAGGGAATAATAAACATCAAATTCAGGATAATGACTACTGCAAAGGGAAGAAAATTAATTCAATCAGGCAGTTACAAATTGTAGTTCTAATGTTTTACCTCTTTGAAAGATCTGAAGCAAAATAAAAGACAAACCACTAAATTTTGATAGCGCCAAGAGTGGGTACATGAGTATTTGCTATGCTGTGCCTTTTTTATTTTATAAGCTTGAAATACTTCATAAGAAAGGAAAGATCACTGGCTGCAATGAGAAAAAATGGTAAGATCATAACGCAGGAAGAGACTACTTCCATGGTTGTTACAGTGAGAGAGGATTGTGGCCTGAGACTGGAGTAGAAATAGGAATGGGAAGGGGGGGTGGATTTCAAAGATACTTAAGTTAGAATAAATAGGATTTGTTGGTTGATTAGATGTGGAAGATAAGACAAGTGACCAAGACAGGCCACTAGAGGGAGAGTATATTGGAAAGGGGAGATGATGAGTTCAGTATTGGACACAATTGCTTTCGTGATGCCTCAGATGGAGAGGAAAGAAGGCTGGAATAAAACTGGAATATACAACTTTGAATTCTGATTGTTCTACCAATTTATCAGCTGTGGGACCTTGGACAAGTCACTCCAGAGTTCTGCTTTCCTCCTCTGTAACACGGAGGAAAGGGAGATGTGGAAAGGCCATAAAGTAACCAGTGAGAAAGTGCTCTGTTGCACTACTGAAATAGGAGATATTAGACAACTATCCACCAGTAATGTATTAACAATCATTATGCCACTATATGTTGAAAGTAACTAACGGGTCTCCTCCAATGCTAATGACTTTAGTATTTAAAGATATGTTGTAATTGCCTGCCAACATCAAGACCCTGTTGATAACCTTAATGCAAGTTAAAAGCAGCAGCAACACAGCTGACTTGATAATGTAAATAGGGAAAAGTGAAATATGGATTTTTGCTTCCCAGCTCCAGCAAATGTTTATTTGGAATAATACAGTTATCTACTCCAACTGCACACCATCTGTTTCAAGTCTCCACCAACTTAATATTTCTCACATGAACAGAAATGACTTAAAACTACATTTGATTAGCATCCTGCCTTCCCATGGAGGTTACCATTACCACAATCTAAATCTACTGAATATCAGCCTCTGAATATTGTGTAGCATTATTGTTCTGGCCAAACACACGTAGCCTAAGTCAGATCGGAGACTGTCAGAGGATAAGCTAACTGCGGTCCTGGTTAAATAAAATCCTTCTTACATGTTTTATTGGAGATAAGGAAAAATGATAAAAATTTCTCACATAGCTTTCCTTAAGAATCAAACCCCGGTCTCTCTGGTTCCAGCTACCAATGCATCTGTGCTACAATTTCTCTGGAGCACAGAACCTTCTAGAATAATCCATCAGTAAATCCTGACAGGTCAACTCTAAAATACATCACCGTGTATCACTCACCCATCTCCATTGTTCCACTTTAGCTCAAGACACTGTCATCTCTCACCTGTACTACTGAAACTGTCTAACTATTCATCCTGCTTTTGCTTTTGTCCTTTCCAAGCCATTCTTCATGTAGCAGCCAAAGTGTTGAATTAAAAATCTCAAGTAGGTTGGGGCGCCTGGGTGGCACAGCGGTTTAGCGTCTGCCTTCGGCTCAGGGCGTGATCCCGGCATTCTGGGATCGAGCCCCGCATCAGGCTCCTCCGCTATGAGCCTGCTTCTTCCTCTCCCACTCCCCCTGCTTGTGTTCCCTCTCTCGCTGGCTGTCTCTATCTCTGTCGAATAAATAAATAAAATCTTTTTTTAAAATGATAATAAATAAAATCTTTAAAAAAAAAATCTCAAGTAGGGGTGCCTAGCTGGCTCAGTCAACAGAGCATGGACTCTTGATTTCAGGGTCACAAGTTCAATCCCTTGTTGGGTGTAGAACTTACCAATAAATAAATAAATAAATAAATAAATAAATAAATAAATGATTTTTAAAAAATTTAAAACTCTTCAAGTAGATCTTTTTACAGATCTATTTAAACTGCTCTAATGTCTTCCAAATGCTCTTAGAATAAAACACAAACTCTACTTTGGCTTAAATGCAATGATCTATTCAGCAGTTCTCAAAGTGCGTTCTGGGAACTCTTGGGGATTCTGGACCCTTTGGGGGGTGTGTGTGTGTATAGGGACAATTTTCATAATAGGAGGTTGTCTCATTTCTTTGCTCTTATTCTTTCATGAGTGTGCAGTGGCCTTTTCCAGTGACTACACAATGAATGATATCATTAAGGGATTCCATGCAGAAGCAAATGAAAATCCAGTTATCTTCTATTAAGTCAGTCAAAGAAGGGACGCTTGGGTGGCTCAATTGGTTAGGCATCTGCCCTCGGCTCAGGTCATGATCCCAGGGTCACAGGATTGAGTCCCACATCAGGCTCCTTGCTCAGTGGGGAGCCCACTTCTCCCTCTACTTGCTGCTCCCCCTGCTTGTGCTCTCTCTCAAATAAGTAAATAAGTAAAAATCTTAAAAAAAAAAAAAAAAGCCAAAGAGATTTGTAAAACCGTAAACCAGTGTTACTTGTATTAACCAATTTCTTTGAAAACTATTTTTCATAAAAATGTTATTCATAATAACATGCAACAGATTTACTATTTTAAAGGAATATTTTTATTTTTTTTTAATTTATTTGTATTTTTATTTTTTTAAAAGATTTTATTTATACATTTGACAGAGATAGAGACAGCCAGTGAGAGAGGGAACACAAGCAGGGGGAGTGGGAGAGGGAGAAGCAGGCTCCCAGAGGAGGAGCCTGATGTGGGGCTCGATCCCAGGACTCCGGGATCATGCCCTGAGCCTAAGGCAGACGCTTAACGACTGAGCCACCCAGGCGCCCCTAAAGGAATATTTTTAAAATCTATTTTAACTTCTGATGGGAGTATGTGTGTGTCTCCCATGAAAAATGTTATTTGGGGTTCTTAGTAATTCTTCAGTGTGCGGGACTCCTGGGTGGCTCAGTGGGTTAAGTGTCTGCCTTAGGCTCAGGTCATGGTCCCAGGGTCCTGGGGTCCAGTCCCACATTGGGCTCCTTGCTCAGGGGGTAGCCTGCTTCTCCCTCTGCCTCTGCCACTCCCCCTGCTTGTGCTCTCTCTCTCTGACGAACAAATAAATAAAAACCTTTAAAAAAAATTCTTAAGTATGAAAAGAGATGCTGAAACAAAAGAATTTGAGAAACTGGTGACCTAGCCCTTGGTTATCTTTCCAATCTCATAACCTTGCTGTCCCGCCTTTACTCTGCATTAGGTATGCTGACCTCCTTTCTACTTCTCAAATACACCAAAAGAATTCCCACTTCGGGGCCTTAACTCAGGCTATTCCTTTGGCCTAGAACTGGCTTCCCCAAGTTGCTGCATGGCTGAATTCTTATCACTCAGACGTCAAGACAAACGTCACTTTCTTAGGGGCAGCTTCCCTAACTGAAGTTGTTCTCCATTCCCCCTACCAGATCATCCCATGTTCTTGTTTATTCTCTTTATTGCATTTATTATCATTGTACCAGTCAAGCAAGTACTTGTTTGCCTGACTGATGCCCAGCTTTGAGGAAATAAAGGCCTTGTCTGTTCCTTTACAATACCCTCAGAACCTAGAGTAGGCAACACTGAATCACAATGACCAAAAGTGGTACATCCCCAAAGTCTGGATGGACTTGAACCATCTTTTCTCTCACCCCCATTTTCTTTTCTTTTTTTTTAAAGAGTGGGGGCACAGAAGGAGAGAGAGAATCTTAAGCAGGCTCCATGTCCAGCACTGACCCCAACAGGAGGCTCTCACAACCCTGAGATCAGGACCTGAGCTGAAATCAAGAGTTGGACACTTAGCCAACTGAGCCACCCAGGCACCTCTCACACCTCCCCATTTTCTAAGAGTCAGTACAGACTAGTCATTTCTACCTCCTCAGACTCATTCTCAACCCCTTTTCTTTTCTGAGCCACTGCCTTTGTGCTCTCTCTTATCTTAGTCCCTCATCTCTCTAACTGGACTCTCTCTCTGCGATTCAAACTATTATGCACTATCCTACCAGCAGCCATTTCATCAAGAATCCCTCTATCTTTTGTTCCTTAGAATGGCCTTCATAGTTCTCAGTTGCTAAACTCCAGTACAGCCCACAATCGTTCTCATCAACAGTTCTAAATCCAAATTAGGTGGGTCTCCTATAAGACATGGTCATTCTCTGGTCGTACCATCTCCACTTCCCAGAACTCCTTCCTACTCCTTTCTCTAGATACATTTATATCTTCCCCAACACTGCTGTTCCAGTTTGTTGGTCCTACTTTTATCACCTGTCACCATGCCCAGGACATTACAAGCTCAAGAACAGTAGTTTGATAACAATTGTTAGTTGATGAACAAAGTTAAAAAAAAGACATAAAAGGTAATTATACTATGCAGTTCTGTTGAAGCATGATGTTAATATTAATAGCATAAGCATAAGCAAGTTATGCTTACTCTAATTCTAGGCCACAGACTGTCCCATTAACCTCTAAACTTCATACAATTTTACTTGACAATAGGCAAAGTATGAAGATAAAATTATATGATTCCATCAATACCACTTAAAAAACCACCCCTCAAAAATACATGTATTACTACACTGTAAATGTATTTAATGTTACTGAATTGAACACTTAAAAATGGTTGAAATTGTTATGTGTATTTTGCCACAATGTTAAAAATATGTTTTCTTTGAACTTCTCAAACTCAATACACGAGAAACAAATAAACAAATCAAAAAATGGGCAGAAGATATGAACAGACACTTTTCCGATGAAGACCTACAAATGGCTAACAGACACATGAAAAAATGTTCAAAATCATTAGCCATCAGGGAAATTCAAATCAAAACCACACTGAGATACCACCTTATGCCAGTTAGAATGGCAAAAATAGACAAGGCAAGAAACAATTGTTGGAGAGGATGTGGAGAAAGGGGATCCCTCCTACATTGTTGGTGGGAATGCAAGTTGGTACAGCCACTCTGGAAAACAGTGTGGAGATCCCTTAAAAAGTTAAAAATTGAGCTACCCTATGATCCAGCCATTGCACTACTGGGTGTTTACCCCAAGGATACAGACGTAGTGAAGAGAAGGGCCATATGCACCCCAATGTTCATAGCAGCGTTGTCCACAATAGCTAAATTGTGGAAGGAACCGAGATGCCCTTCAACAGATGACTGGATTAAGAAGTTGTGGTCCATATATACAACGGAATATTACTCAGCTATCAGAAAGAACGAATTCTCAACATTTGCTGCAACATGGACGGCACTGGAGGAGATAATGCTAAGTGAAATAAGTCAAGCAGAGAAAAACAACTATCATATGATTTCTCTCATCTATGGAACATAAGAACTAGGATGATCGGTAGGGGAAGAAAGGGATTAAGAAAGGGGGGTAATCAGAAGGGGGAATGAAACATGAGAGACTATGGACTATGAGAAACAAACTGAGGGCCTCAGAGGGGAGGGGGGTGGGGAAATGGGATAGACCGGTGATGGGTAGTAAGGAGGGCACGTATTGCATGGTGCACTGGGTGTTATACGCAACTAATGAATCATAGAGCTTTACATCGGAAACCGGGGATGTACTGTATGGTGACTAACATAATATAATAAAAAATCATTAATTTAAAAAAAAAATGTTTTCTTTGACCCTGAATTTTAAAATACGTCTGGTTAACTCATTCACCTGGATGGACACTCTACAGCAATAAAAACCCACTTTAACACTTTTAAAAAAATGCACGTACTACTAATGCATCAACACACATAAAGACAGTATAATATTATATAAATCATGAAGCAATTAATCCTATCAACTATAAAAAAGCTGAGTATCTATGCTTTTAAATTGCTGGGGAATATCACGGACACCCAAACTTTTGTTCTTATTAACTTTCTCAATAGGCTTTTCCATCCCAAAGACGCCGTATTTACCCAGATAAATCCCCCCCACATACATATACACACACACACTCGACTATTACTCTTCCAGACTGAAAATACTAAATATTAAAGGCTGTTAACTTTTGTTATTTCAATTTTTTTTTTTGCTATTTTACTTATATTTAAGTAAAAAATGTTTGTCCAATGCAAAGGCATATGTGCCCAGTGCTATCTTTCTAACATTGGTAAGGTAACCACCAAGTTAATTGTGACTTAAAAAAACTTTTTCTAAAATACATTACCATGCTGAGTTAACTTGGATGTACAAATGTTTTTCTTTTCTCTACATAATTATTCTTCAAACTTTACAGAAAGCTTGCCAATGCTAGGGTTCCAACTTGGTTCTACATCCCCTTAATTAATTAATTAATTAATTGGATTAATTCACATTAATATTTGAAGAACTGGTTCAAATGTTCCTCCACTCTGAAGAATAACCATCAAGCCTGTTAAGTTTCAGCCTTAGGGCAGATAACCACAAAAACAGAACTGCAGACTCAGGAGTATCAGAAACCAAAGATCAAGCTCTCTTCCAAATGGGAAGCTCCTGGACATCCTCCCTGAATGGCTGACACCCAGCTCCTGTAAGGAACTCTGGGCACTGAGGGGTTTGCCTTACTGCAAAGACAGCACGTGCCACTGTTGGATAACTAAGAAGTGGTTCTGGCCGATGGTCACAAATAGTTCTGTCTCTCGGGGTCTTAACATTCATTGTCAAATATTTGAAGAAAACTATCTTATCGTGAGTAATCAGAAGACAAGTGGTTGTGCAAACCCACCAAACTACATACTCCTGCTGCACATAGCCTTAGGAGGCCAAGAAGAAGGGGAGAAAAGGTCTATGTGTTTGATTCAATATAGCTTCTAACAGTTTACTTATTAAACCCTCTTTCTGGGGAAACCTGGACTTTAAAAGAATAACAAAAACTAGCTGAGGGTTTGATGGTTTAACTACTTTCTGGAAGCTCTCTGTGGGCAGGATAATGAGATTATAGACATTTTTGAGTTTATGAGTAGATGAGCTCCTGAGTCATGCCAACAAATATTCTCTAAATTCTCATTATTCAGAGAAAGCTTCTGGCAAATCCATATGTAATGCAAAGATTCTTTCTGTAATGTTACGCAAATTAATATTGAATTCACATTTTCTAAGTATAGATTTTTGCAAAGGATTTCATAATACAGAGCTATACTGCTCAATATGGTGGTATTAGCCACAGACTGCGAATGAGCACCTGAAATGTGGCTAATCTAGACTGAGATATGCTTTAGGTAAAATAATACAAAGTTTAGTACTCAAAAAAGGAATACAAAATATCTCAGTAGTTTAAATAAGGATTATTATCTTGAAATATTTTATTTTTTAAAAGATTTTATTTATTTGAGAGAAAGCACAAGTGCGGGAAGGAAGCAGACTTCCCGCTGAGCAGGGAGCCCGATGTGGGACTCAATCCCAGGACCCTAGGATCATGACCACAGCCAAAGTCAGACACCCAACCGAATGAGCGACCCAGGTGCCCTGAAATGATATTTTGTTATTTTTTAAAAGATTTTATTTATTCATTTGAGAGAAAGAGACAAAGAGAGCACAAGCAGTGGGAGAGGGAAAGGGAAAAGCAGACTCCCCAGGGAGCTGGGAGCCCAACATGGGGCTTGATTCCAGGACCCAGAGATCATGACCTGAGCCGATGGCAGACTCTCAACCATCTAAGCCACCCAGGTGCCCCTGAAATGATATTTTAGACATATAATAATCATATATATTATTAAAGTAACTTCACCTGTTTCTTAAATAGAGAAAATTTTACATATGTAACCCCTATTTGTGACTTGCATTGTATTTCAGTTGGACAGCTTTTACAGAAGAATATGATACAATGATAGAAAAAAACATGGTCTCTGGTTTCAGACAGATCGTTCAAACGAGGCTCTACTACTTTTCTAGCTCTTTAATAGTACGAATAATTCCTCCTCAAAGTCTCAGTTTCTTGCTTATAACATGTAGTCAATACTGTCCAGCTGCCAGGTTACTGCTGACAATCAAATCAAATAAAAAATAGAATAGTACAAGCCATAGGAACAAATTCATCTTTTTGCTATTTCAAGGGAAATCTGGACAATGATGACCTCACACAATTGAGGCTGAACAATTAAGGGGAGGATAGTTTTGGTTTATTCCTCCTTCTCAGAATGTAAGCTAAAAAGAGAACTCAATTAACTGATCATTTTATGGACCTCGATCTTTGAGGAATATAAGATGCATATGTATATGTAACTGAGATGCTTTATTACAATGAATCTGGGAGAAGCGATATCAGATATTAGTTCCACAACAGATAAAGACCAGAGGAGGTGTCTCCTTAGCCTCCTTGTGTTCTTTGTGCCTGGCTAGACTTCCAACCCCAAAATCTCTAGGTCAGATTCACTCATTTGTGCATTTCCACAGCCCCAAACCAACCTGTACTGAGCTTCACCATCTTTAAGTTTCAGCTCTAATTTAAATCGTATGTTTTGGGGCACCTGGGTCGCTCAGTCATTAAGCATCTGCCTTCAGCTCAGGTCATGATCCCAAGGTCCTGGGATTGAGCGAGCCCTGTGTTGGGCTCCCTGCTCAGCGGGAAGCCTGCTTCTCCCTCTCCCTCTGTGTCTCTCTCTGTCAAATAAGTAAAAGCTTTAAATAAATAAATAAATAAATAAATAAATAAATAAATAAATCGCGTGTTTTGCTTTTTTCACCCTTGAATTTTCCATCTACCAAAAACTTGCTTTTTATTAATTAATTATTTTTTAGTAAAAATAGGTCTTCAGTTTAATCAAAAGCTTTTTTATGAGGGGAAGGGATCTACTTATAAAAATGATTGGTTTTTTCCCTTCCTTTCAGCTCCTTAATGTTGAACCATCCCTGCATTATGGGATCATCTTGTTTGATTAGGCTGTGTTACTCTTAAATAGAGTATTGTTCTTTATAACCAATGAAGGAATAAAGGAAAAGATAATGCTGTTTAAGTTTTTCGAACAGGCCAAAAATGAAAGAACAAGAAAGAAGTATCATGATAAACTGAATAGCAATGGTACGTTTTTGGTTTAAAAATATATACATTTACAGGATAGGCTGGTGATGGGTATTAAGGAGGGCATGTATTGCATGGTGCACTGGGTGTTATACGCAAGTAACGAATCATGGAACTTTACATCAAAAACTAGGGATGTACTGTATGGTGACTAATATAATAAAAAATATTAAAAAATATACACATTTATTTATTTGTACCAGCTTTCTTTTTCTTTTTTTTTTCCCTTTCCTTCCTTCCTTCCTTCCTTCCTTCCTTCCTTCCTTCCTTCCTTCCTTCCTTTTTTAAGTAGGCTCCACATCCAGCACAGAGCCCAACATGGGACTTGAACTCATGACCCTGAGATCAAGACCTGAGCTGCAATCAAGTGTTGGACACTTGACCAAATGAGCCATGCAGGCACCCCATTTGCACCTAACTTTCTGTTCTGATTACAGAAAATACTTCAAAATATTTTTTTCTTCTAGAAGTTTATCATTTTAATTAACAATTGAGCAAAGTTAAAACAAAAAAATGCGTATTTTAAACTAAAATACCAACAAAAGTAATATTTACGTCTATACGTCTACATTAATTAAGTTGGAAGTTTCAATCTTCCCATTTCAATGGGAAGACGCAATGATTCACTCTAAATTCCTGACTTCATCACTATCAAAATTTCTAATGCAATTTAAACTATGTGAATGAAACAGTGTTTACAACAAATGGTCCAGATGTGAGCATCTGCCTCTATTCGCCTTGGGACAGAAATCATGAGTTAAGATTAATGGCTTTAAATGCCAAAACAGCCCAGACATAACAGGTTAAAATGAAGTACATGTAAAATGATTTAACTTTTGGTCTTGGAAACATCCAGGATATTTTCTATACAATAAGGCAATATAATTAAAACTAATTTCAAATAACAAAGGCAAAGAATATTACATTTAAGTAGTAAAGTTTAGATTTAGGTAAAGACAATTCTTGGAGACTCTCCTATATAAAACTCTTAAAAAGCTAGCAATCCAGTTCCCAGTTTCAAACTAGGACAATCCTGAATTTCTATGTCCTAATTATAAATCTCCTAAGGAAAAAAAAAACAATCAAAATATATACCTCTGTGGGATCACAGGACTTTTTCCTGATTCAGAGCTGCTTTTCTGTCTTTACTTCTCTATTATAAGCCCCCTTGGCCTTCCATGCTCCACAAAGTACTTTTTATTATTTAGAAACTCCTGACTGTGAAGGATCTTAAAATTTTATCTATTTTTAACTCATATTCAATGCAAGAATCTGTTACAGAATCTGAATGGCTTTCCTGAATCCCATCTCTGCCTAAAACCCACAGAGAGGATAGGATGAGTAAGTTCCACTGTTTTGGGTAAAGAAGCAACATTAACAGCAATCTCTGTTTACTCATCTTTAAAATAAGAAGAAAAAGAATATTAATTAATTGCAACATTGACAGGATTACATGAGCATGTACTGGCACTCCTTTCACAACATAAAGTATCATACCCATTAATTAGCTGCCTTTTTAGGGGAGTGGGGAAAATATCAAATTGAGACTGGTGTGCAAAGAAGGACAAAAAGATTAAACTCCTATTTCAATAGCCAACCACAAAGAGTAATCATGCTTTTCTTCTACAGTTAAACTTTCCTCCTAAAGTTTACTTTCAATTTACCATGGCCAAGGTTTTAATTATCAATTTCTCCACATTCCCGAAACCAGTCCTTCGTCACTCTGCCACTCGCATAACAAAATGGGATAGTGAATTTTGGGAGAAAATAATGATGTGCTTCCAATTCAAACTGTAAAGCTTTATCTATATGCTTGTTACTTTCCATTAGTTACAGTATCTGATTACTAATGTACTAAGAAGAAAAGGCACAGAAATAAATGTATGTTAAAGTACCGACATTCAATTAGTGTGGTTAAAAAACGATTTCTCTGCCAGAAAAACGTTTCATACAGTTTGACTGTGTGACCTCACTCCTGGGAATTTGTCCTTAGAAAATAACTCAAGGGAAAAAGCAATTTATACCACAGAGGAATGGTTAATTAAATGGTAGAACTGCATGTCAATGTGAACTATAAAGGCATTAAAAATTGTAATCATGAAAATAATTCAACACTTGGGGAAATGCATACAGTGCATTTTGGTGGGGGGAGGCCTCCTACAAAAAAAATGATATATACAGTATAATTACAATTATTTATTTAAAAAGATACATATGGTCACAGTATGGAAAGGAACACAAAAATGGAACTGAAGATGTGGGAGTAATAGGTAAATATCAATTTCCTCGAATCCTTTTGGAACATTGCTTATAAATATTCTCATTTGCTCTCTCACTAAATTTCCTTTTCTACAGAAGAATTATAAGACATCCACTGGGCTGCCAAGCATTCCTAACATTTTAAGTCTTTCTTCACACAGAAGAATTATGATCTAGTTACAGTGACCTCATTTTTGAAATCAAAATTTTGACAAGTTGTTAGGGTCAGTAACAATGGCACAGATTATTTGCAATAGGATGCGTGACAGAAAAACCAAAATTTGAAAGTCAGAAGCCCTAGAACCCCAGTCCTACTCCACCTGAGAGGAATAGATAGGTAAAAACATGCTCTTAATTTTGACCAACTGCCCTAGGATACAATCCCAGGAACTCCGTTGTATGACCAAAGGCATGTCAGTTAACCTGTCAAAATCTCACTGTGAGTTTAAAAGGTATCATTTTTTTTTTGGTATACAGTGCATGCTTAAACAAATAAGAACATCTAAAATGGTTCACTACCTATGTAAAATAGACAAGTCAGCCTCTCTGTCCAACTTGTTTTGTCATCAGGAAATAAAGTTAATAATCCTGTTCTAAACTGCAAACCATTTCATGAAACATACCACCACCACCATTATCATCCACTATTATTATTACCTCTACTGCACCTACTAAGAAGCCAGCTGTATAAGCTGGCTAGAGTTTACTGAATGGGCTGAGGTTAAAATCTAAACCAAAAATGTCACTTAAACCTAATGACAAAGATGAGAGTATGCAATCAAGAAGGAAAATAGAGAGCAAGTCCACAATTAAATGCACGGTACAGTTGGTAGAAGACAGGGTACAGGAAAATGCTTCTAGCATTTTGAGACAGTTGTCCTCTGGTAGTGAAAGTACTGAAAATGAAGGCATACTACAACAGCACTCCCTGCAGAAAAAATACAACCGAGGAAATGGTCACCACCTAAATCCAAACGAGGTAACTCAGGACTTACATATATTTAACCAATATCCCTCTGTAATTTATTATTTTAATTCAACAAATAATTCACTCTCAATCGTGTGTAATTTTATCCTTTTCAGGATGATTTTAAAATATATTTCCTAATATAATTTACTTAATATTTTATACTGTCTTTATATTAAGGTCTTTATATTAAGACCTTTCATATAAACATACTGAACTCAGAAAGACGACACACCCCAAACCTAATCAAACATTATATTCAAAATATTGGTTCATAAAAATAATTATATCTCCCCACTCAGTTGAAGAACTTTAAACTACAAAACCGGGGGCTCAGTCGTTAAGCGTCTGCCTTCTGCTCAGGGCGCGATCCTGGCGTTCTGGGACTGAGCCCCGCATCGGGCTCCTCCGCTGGGAGCCTGCTTTTTCCTCTCCCACTCCCCCTGCTTGTGTTCCCTCTCTCGCTGGCTCTCTCTCTCTCTGTCAAATAAATAAATAAAATCTTTAAAACCGTTTATATAGTCAGTCCGTCCAGGCAAAGAAAATGAGACCAGAAAAGGATAAGGGGCTTGGGCTGTGGCCCTGGGAAAAGACCCATTACCATGTGGCTAGAACAACTTCATAGTAATAGCTAAACTGAAACAACAGATTCCTCAAATTAATACAACAGTGCTCTTGTATAAAGGATTGGTAGATGGCAACACAATCTAATTAATCTACAATCTAATTACAAATTACAAAAAAATTTATAATCTAATTGTAAATGTTACATGATTAAAACAATGCACATTCTGGGTGTACTTCTCCATTGAAATAATGACAGATATATATATACAGCAACATAGAAAAAGCCTTGACAGGGAAAAAGCAGAAGATAACTTTCACTGAAATAACATGTAATTAGCATACACATTCATAGGCAAATCTTAAAGGGAATGTGGAAAAACTAATAAGTTGGTTTTTTGGTCTGTTTTGTTCTTGTTTTTTTAAGTAGGCTCCATACCCTACATGGATCTCAACATGGATCCCAACACCGGGCTTGAATTCACGACCCTGAGATCAAGACTTAAGCTGAAATCAAGAGTTGGACACTTAACCGACTGAGCCACCCTGGCGCCCCAAGAAGCGGGTTTAATAAAAGGCAGTGCTGTCATTCTTAAAGCAAGACATTGCCATGATGACTCATTTCATCAATCATTACCGAAAGACTAACATGGCCCAAGCACTATACTAAGTGCATGGAATAAACATGAAGCTAAAATCCCAACCCTCAAGGAGTTCATGGTATAGCTAGGTGGTAAGAATTAAAAGAGGGGACCTCAAGTAGCCTGAAAGTGGAGACACACAAAAAAGGCAAGATTTAGCTGCATCTTATAAAAACGATCAAATCACACTGTATTAGGATGATGAAACAGGCTGATGGCCACTGTGGAGAATCAGCTAAAAACAAAGCTCCTGTTCATCAGATAAAGAGTATATCCACATACACTAGTGTTTCTGCAACCAAATCCAGGGGTGTCTCCTCTAGAGACTTGTCCACCTTTTTTTTTTTTTTTTAAATTTTTTATTATATTATGTTAGTCACCATACAGTACATCCCCGGTTTCTGATGTAAGGCTCGATGATTCATTAGTTGTGTATAACACCCAGTGCACCATGCAATACGTGCCCTCCTTACTACCCATCACCGGCCTATCCCATTCCCCCACCCCCCTCCCCTCTGAGGCCCTCAGTTTGTTTCTCATAGTTCATAGTCTCTCATGTTTCATTCCCCCTTCTGATTACCCCCCCTTTCTTTATCCCTTTCTTCCCCTACCGATCATCCTAGTTCTTATGTTCCATAGATGAGAGAAATCATATGATAGTTGAGACTTGTCCACCTTCTTAACATACATCTTAGTTCACTTGCTTACAGATTTTAAGGCTAACTTTTCATTCTGTTTCATCAGAGGGAACAGATGGCCTACACAGCATAAACTCTCCCAAGAACTAATTTTTACCAATCACATCTGGTTAAAAATACAGATTTATACCTACAGATTAGTGAGCAACGGAAACCCTCATAATGACTTGACAATTATTCAGTGTGACAGCTGTTTGTACCACTATCAAATGTGAGTTTTAAAACATAGGCTAACACCTCTGGGTTCCTCTGGATTCAAACAAAACATCCCCCCCTTATTAAAAAAAAAAAAAAAAAAAAGAACCTGAGTTACGATACTGAGCACAGGTACAAAACAAATCTTTGCAAAAAAAATTTTAGAAGGTGATACTCAGAAAACTACATAACCAACAAAACCAAACCATACTCACTCATCCCAATGTTCATGCTGTATACTAAGGCTTCAGGACATATTTTCATTAAAAAACAAAACCAAAAATCTGTACGCTGCAGATGAGTCCTACCGAAATGGTAAGATATATCACTTTCTTCGGTGATTTTATTTTTATTTCTATTTATTTATTTATTTATTTGGAGACAGAGAGAGAGAGAGAGAGCGAGCAGGGGGAGGGACAGAGGGAGAGAGAGAATCTCAAGCAGACTCCACGCTCAGCAAAGAGCCAGAGGCGGGGCTGGATCTCATGACCCTGAGCCGAAATTAAGAGATGCACAACTGACTGAGTTACCCAGGCGCCCCCGCTGGGTGATTGTTTTTGACATGTCTATCAGCTGCTGCATAGGAAGATCAAAAAAATTTCATTTACATCACAAGACCACAAACGCATAATCTGTTCATTTCTGTTTCAGAAGAGGCCAGCCTCTGCCTCTCATGTCAAAAGCCCCTTGAGATTTGGAGCCATGTCTGTCTCAACCACTGCTGTATTCCACTGCCAACTCTGCTGGCCAGAACACAGTACACACTTGATTTTATTTAATTTTTTAAAATTTAAGTCAATTCTTAGGTATTTCTTAGTGGGCTATACATATTTTCTTAATAATAAGACTATCAGGTTAAAAATCAATCAGGATAAAACAAACAATCTGGATGGGAAATTAGGACCAAAACTTCAACCTTGATTTAAATCCAAATAAAAACAAGGTAAATGCTGGCTTTGCTTCTGATAACCCAAAGCACTCCTATTTTAATACTTTCTTCCTTGCTTTTACATATATATACTTTATTTTAAATATAACAGAGAAATTACACTGTGCAGTAATATTACTCTACAACTTTTCATTGAAATTACATAAAATGTATATTTTCAATTTTGTAAAAGTTTTAGAAATTCAAGACTACCTCTGCATTAAAAAGCAAAAAAGACAAGAGGGATAAACACACCAAGAAGTTATTTATGTGATACCATTAAGGATACAGAAGAGTCAAAACGACCTCAAAAAGGAACAAAGTCAAAGGCAAGTAATTTTTAGTAAAGGTGCCAAATCAATTCAATGAGGAAAGAAAATTAACAAATATTGCTGAAGCTGGATAGCCAAATAGAAAATAAAATTAATCTCAATCCTGTCATTCCATCTATAAAAACTATTTCAACATGGATTATAGACTAACACCCAGAAAACTTCTAGAAAAAGAACAGAAGAGTATCTTCATGGCCTTATGGTAAGCAAAGAATTCCTAGCCAGGTCACAAAAGCAGCACAAATCATAAATTTTTCTTAAATTTATCAATTAGACCTTATGAATATTAAGGCTTTCTGCTTATCAACAGATACCATTAAGAACATGAACAGATAGACCAAAGATTAAAAAAAAAAAAATTACTCACAGCTCATATATCTAACAAAGGACTGTTATCTAGGATGTATATAGAATTCTGACAAACAACAATATAAACAAAAATAACCTAATTTCTGACAGTGAGATTTGAACAATGTTTAGATGTAACAGATTAACAGATCTTCAGAAAGGAAGATATAGCAATGTCCAATACATACAGGTAGTCAACATCATAAATCATCAAGGAAATGCACAATAAAATCATAATGAGCTATGATCACATGCTCACTGAAACACTAAAATAAAAAATGTTAATGGACGCCTGGATGGTTCAGTTGGTTAAGTGTCTGCCTTCAGCTCAGGTCTGATCCTGGGGTCCTGGGATTGAATCCCACATCAGGCTCCTTGCTCAGTGGGGAGCCTGCTTCTCCCTCTACTTACCACTCCCCCTGCTTATACTCTCTGACAAATAAATAAAAATCTTAAAAAAAAAAAATGTTAAGTAGGATAGGGACCATAAGGAATTCTCATACATTTACTGATGGGAGTATAAAAGGTACAACTATTTTGGACTCTTGGAGAACTGCTTAGCCGTTTTCTATAAAGTTAAACATACGTCTACCCAATGACTGAGTAATTTTACCCCAAGATAAATTAAAATTATGCTCACAAAAATGTTTACAGCAGTCTTATTCATAACAGTAAAAAACTGGAAACAACACAAATGTCTACCAACAGGTGAATGGATGAACTGATGTACTTCCATACAACAGAAAAAAGCCACTAATTCACATAATTACGTGAAATAAAACTCAGAAACACAAAAGCCAGACACAAGAGAATACATACTATATGATTCCATTTACATGAAATGGAAATGCAGGGGGAGAAATGAGATACTGGTTGCAGGAGGTAAGTAGGATTTTACTGGTAAAGTGTTCTAAATTTTATTTAAGATTATGGTTATACAAGAGTAGACAACTATAAACAACTTACTAAAGACTGAACACAGTGTCTGTGCATTTTATCTGAATTCTATATATTTTTAAAAATCAGCTTGAAAGGATTCCACCCCCTATTCTGCTACCCTCCTCTCGGTAAGTTTCTCATGGTATAAGTTGGCATGTAGAAATCACTCAGGCTATCTGTACATCAGATCTCTGTACGATAGCTATGAAACGGTCTTCAGCTCTTCTGTACTGCCAGCTTATGCCATCCTTCAAATTTCCTGCTGTTTTTCATCCTTGAAGGGTAAGCTTGATAATCAGACCCATGCTCTTGCATCCTGACTGACCAGCATTCACTTCTAATCAATAACAGATGTGGGAATGGTGCCAGCGTGAGCCTTATGCCAAAGTAACAATTTTTCTCCTATTCTAAAGCAAACACCCTTCTTAAGCTCTAAGTCATCCAAACAGAGAAGACATCTGGAAATACACAACAATGCCATGTGTTTGGTCCCTCTGGATGATAGCTGTAGGCACTGCAAGCAGAGGGATGCTGTGCCAGCCTCATGGGACACTGCAGAGTACAGTAACTCCACAACCTGGTAAGAGACACAAAGTGCGAAAGACCTTTCTGAAGGGGAAGTAGTAGCAAATGGGTGCAAGCACACATTCATTTAATAAAATTCCCTTGGTTAGGATTCTTTTCCCATTTCAATATGCAACTTAGGCACCAATTATCTATTTATTCATAACCCTGACTTTTCAACTCTACCATTTTCCAAGGATTTATTAAAAAACAACAACAGGGGCGACTGGGTGGCTTAGTCGTGAAGCGGTCTGCCTTCAGCTCAGGGCGTGATCCCAGCGTTCCGGGATCGAGACCCACATCAGGCTTCTCCGCTGGGAGCCTGCTTCTTCCTCTCCCACTCCCCCTGCTTGTGTTCCCTCTCTCGCTGGCTGTCTCTCTGTCTGTCGGGTAAATAAATAAAATCTTTAAAAAAAAAAAAAAGAAAGAAAGAAAAATTAAACCAAAATTTTGAAAATGTTGGCTCCACACCAAGATCATCCTTTTCTTCCCAGTACAGTTCCTCAAAATTAAAGTTCTCTCCTTCAGTATTTCCAAAAATCCCTATTTCCAAAAGAAAAGGGGATAAATATGACATATAGGCACAAACGTAAAGGGTCAATAGCCATCACTGCTCACTAAACTACTATTTTAACAATGACACCCTAAAACATAACCAGATATTTCTATTGTGTTTTCCAAGAGCGGCTGAAGGATAGAAACAGGTCAAAACCAGCTAGAAAATAAGATCCCTTTGGCAAACATTTTAGTGACGCAATTAGCACCTACTCAATTCATCTGTTAAGATAGCTCAATCTTATTTTGGCATTAAACTAAAATTGGTATAGGGGAAGATGGAATAAACATGGCAATAAATGAACTGGGAAAAGAACCAACTCTGGGATCTTATGGACAACTCCATCCAATACAGAATATAAGTCCTAGAGATGGAGCACACTCTATGTTTGGAAAGGTTTATCTTGCATTCTTCTTCCAAACACTGTGCTTCTTCAGCAAGCAGGAGCAGAAATACAAATATGCTGCAGCAAAAGGCTACAGCTGCACCTTGCAGATGTCAGGCTGTTAGCTCTGTGATCAGCAACCATGCTGTCTGCATTGCTGGCTCCCTCCTGGTCACTGCCCCATCAGTTAGCACTATGGCTGCGCCCAGAGAACTGTGAGAGGTTCTTCCTGTTAGACAACACCCTTTGGAATGAAGCAAAGGAAAAATAAATTATCTGGGAACTGACAGTCATCATAGAAATTTCTCTTCAAGATTTTATATTCTTATCTCTTAAAGACCAAGCCTGGGGAAAAAAATGCTGATATGATGACAATCTCTCACTTTTCTCCTCTGTAGAAATAAAAATACTACCACCTGGTTTTTATTTCCCCATCCCTGGGGGGCTATTATGAAGATAAAAAGCTTTGAAAATTAAAAGCGCAATGCAAATGTAAGGCTATTAATACAGTGTGGACTGAATCCAAACAACATAAATGGAAGGTAGATGGGTGCTTTGGCAGGGCAAATACCATGTCTGCCATCAAGCAAACTTCTAAGTTCCAATATCTACTTATATATTAAGAGAAGCTCTCCAACAGAAATCAAACAGAGAGCCTATAGAACAGACTGTTCCCTCTCCACAAACTGCCTGACTTCCCTGACTCAGTCACTTTGGAAACTTCTATATTAAGACCCAACTCAAAACTCACCCCATTAGCCCACCCAGAGACTCCTCAACTGCGCTCTGAGAAAATTAACTTTCCCACATCTGCACTCTCACAGCTCCTTATAGACACCTGCACGATGTCATCTGTCATATTGTACCACCATTTGTTTGTGCCTGTCTCTTTCTGCTAGCCCATGGAGCTCCTAGAGCTTTTCACTTTTATAACCATAGCAACTACCCAGCGTATCTGATACACAGTATAGCCTAGAACTCTTCTTCTAATTCCAGTTAAATGCAATACAGAAAGGTTTCTATACCTTTTCTATTAAAGCAGAATTTCCCAAGCTGTATGCCCAGAGACAATGAAGAGGTGTGAAAGACTGGGTGTACTGAGATACTGATTTCCTCGGCCTGGGGTGGCCAATCAGAATTTCTCTCTGTGCTATGATGTGAAAAGGTTGGAAAGCACTACATAAACGTGTAGTGAAGATTTAGGTTTTTTTAAATATTAAACTAACAGAAAAGTAGGGTTAAACACTACACAAATGGTGACATCAATTGAGGCATTCAGAAAGAACGTGACTAGAGACTCTTCAACAAATGGTGCTGGGAAAACTGAATAGCAGAATGCAAAAGAATGAAATTGGACCGCTTTTTTCACCATACACAAAAGTAAACTCAAAATGGATTAAGGACCTAAATGTGAGACCCGAAACCATAAAAATCACAGAAGAGAGCCCAGGCACTAACTTCCCTGACACTGGCCATAACAACATCTTTCTAGGTATGTCTTCTGAGGCAAGGGAACAACAACAAAAATAAAATATTGGGACTACATCAAAAACAAAAGCTAACAACCAACAAAACTAAAATACAACCTAAGGAGATGTTCATAAATGGCACTTACGATAAAAGGTTAGTATCCAAAACATGTAAGAACAGGGCACCTGGCTGGTTCAGTTGGTAGAACATGCGACTCTTGATCTTGGGGTAGTGAGTTCAAGCCTCATGTTGGGTATAGAGGTTACTTAAAAACAAAACAAAACAAAAATGGGAGCCTGGGTAGCTCAGTTGGTTAAAGCAGCTCAGGTCATGATCCCGGAGCTCTGGGATCAAGTCCCACATCGGGCTTCTCCTTCACCCTCTCCCTCTGTGTATGCTCTCTCTCTCAAATAAATAAATAAAAATTAAAAAAAAATTTATAAAGAACTTACATAACTCAACATAAAAACCCCTAAATAATCCAATTAAAAATGGGCAGAAGACATGAACAGACATTTCTCCAAAGATGACATACAAATGGCCAACAGATACACGAAAAGATGCTCAACATCATTCATCATCCGGGAAATGCAAATCAAAACCACAAGGAGATACCACCTCCCACAACTCAGAATGGCTAAAATAAAAAACACAGGAAGCAACAAATGTCAGTGAGGATGTGGAGAAACAAGAATCCTCATGCACTGCTGGTAGGAATGCAAACTGGTGCAGCCACTGTGGAAGACAATATAGAAGTTCTTCAAAAAAATTAAAAATAGAACTACCCTATAATCCAGTAACCACATTACTGGGTATTTACCCAGAGAATATGAAAGCACTAAGGAGATGTTGGGATGAAAGGGATACATGCACCCCTACGTTTACTGCAGCTTTATTTACAATAGCAGGCTAAGTGTCCATCAACAGATGAACAGATAAAGAAGATGTGGGATGTGTGTGTGTATGTATGTGTGTGATGGATTATTATTCGGCCATAAAAAAAGAAGGAGACCTTGCCATTTGCAACAACATGGACGGATCTACAGAGTGTAATGCTGAGTGAAATAAGCCAGTCAGTGAAAGACAAATGCCATATGATTTCACTCATATGTGGAATTTAAGAAACAAAACAAACGAACAAAGGGGAAAAAAAAGAGAGAGGTAAACCAAAAGCACAGACTCTAACTATAGAGAAAAAACAGATGGTTAACAGAGAGGAGGTGGGAGGGTGGTGAAATAGGTAAAGGGTATTAAGAGTACACTTATCTTGAGGAACACCGAGTAATATATGGAATTGTTGAATCACTATACTGTACACCTGAAACAAACATAACACTATACCTTAACTACGCTGGAATTAAAATTTTAAAAATACATGAAATAAAGTGAAATAAAATAAAGAAAGAATATGACCAGAATGATTGTTTCACATACTGTTCACAAGAAAATAAATGCTTCAGAACACTGGCATCAGGTAAAGCATATCCTGAAAGAGAAAAATAACACAGCCACCTCGCATAGCAGTCAGTCTGTGTAAACACCATATGGTTTGCTAATTTAATCAAAAAGAACCCCAGAATTTACTTTTTCATCCTGCAGATAAAAAAAATGAAAATAAAGTTGCTAGAAATATTTCAGAAATTATTTTGCCACCCCCAAATGTCTAATAAAATACATACAGCACCCAAGCTTATTCATCCTTTTTAAACTGCCCCTTGAAAAGCACAAAAACCCTTCACAGGCCACATTAAAACAAACAACTGGTCAGCTCAGTCTTTTCATTTTCATTTGTATTTTAAAACCAATCATTACTTTGTATCACACCCTTCTCCCAATCCAGTTCAAACCCTCCAGCCCTCTCTATTCAACCTACAAGAGACAAAATACCGACTGTCACTATCTCTTGCCTAGATTATTCATCTCAAAATGGTCTCCCTGACTCTAAAACTGCCCCTATGAAATTCTCCTTTTGCCCAGAAGCCTCCATCATCCAAAATGCCAATCAAGTCACAACTCTCTGACTAAAAACAAAAACAAAGATAATAACAAACTCTGAGTTGTCAATGCTCCTGAACACAGCACAGACTATGCTGTATAACCAAGACACTGACTACCTTTAGAAAGGCTTATTATCCTCTACTTTGACCTCGTATTTTACAGGGACTCTTCTTTTCATCTTCGCCAGGGTAACTTTTATTCATACAGGAACAGCTGACCTGGGTAGCACCTCGTCACTGCATACCCTTTCCTGGTTCACTAGGCTGAGCTAAGACTCTTCTACGTAGGTGTTGTCTAACCAGATGATGAGAACAAGGTAAAAACACAAGGTTTTTACTCTTTGTTTGAGCTAAAGGTTAGCGTAAGGGCTGAGTGGCAATAGCTTCATTTCATTTAGGACCCGTCTTCAAATTCCTTGGCTCTTGGTTCTCCGCTGGTTTTAAGGGCTTTTAAATCTTTTATCACTTGCTACTTCAAAATCTATCTAGGTACAGTAGAAAAGACCTTGCAAATTACCTGTAGAGAAGAGATTTTCAATATTAACTTAGTCCTCTACTATATATGAATGTTTCACATTTACCTTTCCATGCCTCACTGAGAGCTATACTTCTTTAAACCTTATTCCAAATTCTTTAGCCTTTCATTTGTTATTGCCTGCCTATGATCAAGAAGATATATGCACCATTACAGGGAGAGTCAAGACTGTACCCCACAAGGAACTATCATCCCCAACCTTCATCATAATATGTACTCAATCATAATATGTAAGAGGCACAGGGTGTCACATAAAGTGCTGAACCTTTTCTATCCATCATCTGTTTACATGCTCAAAATCACCACTTTTTAGGTGGGACCATCCTCACCCTTTCTATACTTACCTCAACTTAACCTGGATTTCTTAAGCCCTTTCCTCTCTCCTTAGCATTTCTCAGTTTTTAAGAAGATTTTATTTATTTATTTGAGAGTTAAAGAGAACACACAAGCAGGGGGAGGGGCAGAGAGGGAGAAGCAGACTCCCCGCTGAGCAGGGCACCTGATGTGGGGCTCAAAACCAAGACCCCTGGATCATGACCTGAGCAGAAGGCAGATGCCCAACCAACTGAGCCACCCAGGCGCCCCAGCATTTCTCATATGATTGATATATATATATATATATATAAAGCATTTATAAAACATATATATTGTAGATTACATATATCACTTATTAATCATCCACTATCTGTCTCTCCCAGACTGAGCACTTAATAAGTATTTAAATAAATGGATGAATAACAATGACGGCAGATGTGCTAATTATTTGAAAGTACTCTTCTCCTTCACTCAATATTCAATTCAGAAGTTCAGAAAACTCAACCTCCCGGGGGGCGCCTGGGTGGCTCAGTCATTAAGCGTCTGTCTTCGGCTCAGGGCGTGATCCTGGCGTTCTGGGATTGAGCCCCACATCAGGGCTGATCCAGGCTTGTGTTCCCTCTCTCGCTGGCTGTCTCTATCTCTGACAAATAAATAAAATAAAATAAAATAAAGAAGAAGAAAAAGAAAAAAGAAAACTCAACCTCCCACCAAAACATACCAAAATCATCTATCTTCTACTACCATGAGTCTAATTCAAACTTACCATTTTTTACTTCTGGTTTTGTTGCTTTCAGCCATGCCCCCATACAATTCTT
Source organism: Ursus maritimus (assembly GCF_017311325.1). Taxonomy (NCBI): domain Eukaryota; kingdom Metazoa; phylum Chordata; class Mammalia; order Carnivora; family Ursidae; genus Ursus; species Ursus maritimus. Next base: position 23,592,118 of record NW_024424675.1, on the reverse strand, counting down.
TCTCTATACCACAGGAAGAGTGATCTTTATAAAATATAAATGAGGTCATGTTACTTCCCCTTCAATCGGCACCCATCACTCTCATATAATAAAATCCAAATTCTTCACCCTGCTTTAGAAAAGTCTGCAGGAGCTGTCTCCTATCTAACTTCCTCTCTGTCCTCTTCCCTTCGTGTACTACACTGTAGCTAAACTGGCCATTACTCTACACATGGAACGCGTCAAGCTCATTCCCACCACAAGATCTTCCCGCGGCTTTTCTCCGTCTGGAATATCCTTGCATCTGCTAACCCCTAGGCTAACATGTTTATTATCATTCAGACAACAGCTAAGTTTACTTCTTCAGGCAGCCCTAAATTGACCATTCACTATCAATACTCTCTTTTGTTAACGGTATCTATTGCTCAATACTCATTTCCTTTATCTCAACTTACAAATATTCCTTTAAAAAAAACCAAACAAAAAAACCTCAAACATTCACTAACAGTACCAAGAACTCCCTTGCTACCATTCAACTAAATTCACTAATCATCTGACCTATTTGTTTTTCATTATCTATCTACCTACTATCTACCCGTCCACTCATTCTACCAACCTACCTACCTACTTTGTGTAAACTGCTTGAGAATAAGCAGTTAACATCATACCCCCATCCTTAAATATTTCAGGGTGTAATTGCTAAGAGCTAGAATATTCACTTGTATAACCACAGTCCATTACCAAAATAATTGACATTAACAACAGCACTATCTAATCTACAGACCTTACTCTAAAATCCAAATGGAAAGCAAAACTAAGGGGTGTCTGAGGATCAGGACAAGCTGGAACGGTTGGTCACTTTATTATATAATGAAATACTATTCAGCCATAAAAAACTATTGATACATGCAGTAACAGGAACTAATCTTAAATGCATTACGCTAAGTGAAAGAAGCCAGATACAAAAGCCCACATACCATACAATTCCATTTATATAACATTCTGGAAAAGGCAAAACTTTTAAGGACAGAGAACAGATAAGTGTTTGCCAGAGGCTAAAGAGAAGTTACTGGAAGGGACTGACTACAAAGGGGCAGAAGGGAATTTTTTGAGGGTGATGGAAATATTCTTTACCTTGACTTTGGTAGTGGCTATGTGATTATCCATGTTTGTCAGAATTCATAAAACTATACACTTAAAAGAATGAATTTTACTGCATATAAATAACACCTCAATTGATCTAATTTTTAAAAAGTCACTAAGGATATAAAGAATATAATGAGAGAACGGGACATGGGTTTCTTTAAAGCACATTTGTAAAAGAATTAAATAAAATTTCTAGAAAGGAAATGCCCAATGAACATTTTTAAGCGCATATCAGGCAGAGTTTAAAAGTGGAGCACTAGAAGATAGAGCAGAAGAAATCACCTAGAACACAGTACACAGAGACATAAGGTAAAAAATACAAAAGACAGGAAACAATAGCATAAGAGGATCCGACATGCATCTAGAAGAATTCTAGAAGGCGATAAAAGAATAAATGAGAGTACAGAAAGAAGACACTACTCAAAGAGATCACAGATAAGAATTTTCCAGAACTGAAGACCTGAATCCTCAGATTAAAGGAGTACACTAAGTCCTGAGTACCACGAATAAATCCACAATTTACCACACCATAGTACAAGAGCAGAACACCAAAGCCAAAGCAGAAATCTTAGAAATAACCACAGAGGAAAATATAACCCAACAAAGGAACAAAAACCAACCTGACTGGAAGCAGACTTCGCATCTGCAGAACACCACAAATCTCCACTCAAGTGCTGATGGAAAATAACTGCCAGCCTTTACCCTTTAACCTCCATTAACCATCATTCAAGTGAATGTTCAGACCAACAAAAAGAACTTACCATCCATAAACTGCTTCTCTAAGAACTATTAACAGAGTTAGTTTGGCAGGAAGGAAAATTAACCTAGAAGGAAAAATTATAATAAACACGAAATAATATGAGCAGATAATTTGATAATAAACCTAAATTAATGTTAGCTGTAAAAATAATAACAGTAATTATTCTCTTAACTAGGGGTGAGTATAAAACAAAGTGAAAATCAAATCCTAGACAGCAGTAATATATTGAGAAGTTGCTAAATCACGAAGTGTTCTAAGATCGCTGTTAAAAAAAAAAAAAGATGAGTATGTTAATTAACAATTTTAGACTTTAAGTACTGTATACATGATAAAATTTTAGAATAACCAATCAAAATAATGGAAATGTTAACAGTCAAACAAAAAGAAATACAGAAAACATTTTTTCAGTCTCCAAGGAAAAGAGAAAAGAAAGGAATTAAAAGGAAAATAAAAAACCTAAAATGATACCAGTGAGTCTAAATATAGAAGTAATCCACTGAACATAAACAGGCCAGTTATCAAGTAAAAGATTATTTCTAGACTGAATTCAAACAAACAAAATCCAAGTATTTCATATTCATAAGACTCATGTCTAAACCCCAGCAATGCTGAAAGGTTAAAAAAAAATGATGAAAAAAAGCAAATGGATTAGCAAATGTTAATATTAGTGAAAATAGGCTTTTAATCAAAAAAGCACGATTCAGGACCAAAAAAAGGTCATTATCCAAATGATAAAGGAATGATTCATTAGGAAAATATAAGAATCCTGAACAAAGTATGTATACAACACAGGTTCAAAAACAAAATTTTGACAGAATTTCAAAGAGAAATGGACCATGCACAATCATAGTGGACAATTTTAATACATCTTTCTCAAAAACCAGTAAGACTGAAAAATTAGTGTAACTATAGCGTATCTGAACAACAAATCAAGTTTGACAACTGGAAATGTTCATTCGGCAGTAAGAGAATTCTGGAGCTCAAAAGACAAACATGACTTAAAGATACAAATTTAGGAGTCATCAGCATATAGATATGGGTAAAGCCACAGCAAGATGAGACTGCAGAGTAAAGTTAAAGGGTACTGAGCAATCACCCTCAAAAGAGCAGAAAATATGGAGTATGGAATATTCTCTCAACGTCTATCTTCAAACTCATCCACTATTTTTATTTGTCCAGTTAAGTGTATGTATTGATTTGTATAGGCAAAATGTGAGAAAATACAATAAAGTGGCACATTAAAAAGAAACAAACCAAAAGTTGAAGGACCTTCAAATACTTGTACTGAAGTATTTGAAAATGACTCCAGAAAATAAAATTCCCAAGACAAGTCAATGGTTCTCCTGCCCCTCCCCCAGACGCACTTTTCAAAGAGATGGTTCCCTTGGTTAGTTAAAACAGGCGAACACTTTAATTTTATTCACTTTCCAAAATAAAGATGGAAAACAACATTTCTGTATCAATTACCAAATCTGCCATCTTCCTCCTACTTCAGCCATTACTGAAGAGCAGGGCCAGGATGGGAAGGTGGAAGTGAGGTGCCTACAGCCCAAAATTTAAGTGCAGAGCCAACTGCGGAAGTGAGGCCTCAAATTTTTTGCTGAGGTACTTCATTTGCCTCACTCCAGTCCCCGTCCCGTTGAAGAGTCTCTACTATTAATATTCTTCGGGCTATCAAAGCACATGTGGCTATTTGCCATGCTTCCTTATTTGGCACAACAGAAGTATCCTCTGTTTTTGAAAACATAGCTACTGTCGGCTTCATCATGGCTTTAGACCCAGGAATGGTATGAACAACTCATCTCATTAAAAGGGATGAAGAGAAAATCAGTCTCACACTGGACTTCATACTCCTTTTCCCTTGAAAGAATAAAAGAACTATATTTCTCTTCAGACAGGCCACTAAAGGAAAAACCCACTCTTCATGAACAACAAAAAAGAAAAACTTTTAAGAACACCTGCACACACCTCAAGACAATAATATCCCATGCAGTATCATGCCTCCTTACAATCAGTCCCGACTTCTTCTAGCTCCAAACTTCCAAAGAAGGTACTTAATCTGGTGCCAGGAGACTTTCAAATCTTAACGCTCCCCTTTCCTGACCTCTTTAAATGTCTATTATCTCCACTGCTTAAATGAGGCAGCAAATTTAAAAGCTCATAGAAGACTCTTCAAAAACTACAAATGCTAACCTGTTCCAAAGGCAATCACAACGCTTTACCTGGAGGCTTTGCCTTCACAGGAGCTGTCAGGTTAAGTGCTGGCTGCCAGGGGCTCTTCAAATTCTAGTACCTTTTAAAACTCCAAATTCCAGAAGAGAAAGAAAAAAAAAAAGAAAGAAGGAAGGAAAAGGAAAGGAAAGCAGGAGGACGGAGGAATGAAGGAAGGAAGGAAGGAAGGAGGGAGGGAAAGAGAAGAAGGGCAAAAAGACATTTTCCCAAGAGAAATGGCCTTAAATTCTGTAATTATTTATAAGTACCACATAGCTAAGCTGAAAACATCCAAATTGTTACTTTAAATATGAAATTATTAAAACCCTTAATCTGAAAAGTTATAAACTCAAGATTTTACTTTAAGACTGTGTTGCACAGCTAAACACTGAACAGTCAAAAGATCTTAGGCAATTACCTCCCCCATGATTTTCTGGGCTATTTACTTGTAAAAGCTACCGGTACCAGATTCTCTTCATCGATAGGAGTAGTGACTTTGCCAAGGTCACAAACAGGAGCCAAGAATTTCGATTTAGGGTTTTAAGCCTGGTAACCTGAGATTACAATCTTGATTGAGACCAATAACCAAAATAGAACACTTAAATTTGTTTATGGATGAAGGAAGAAAGCAGTCTAGGACACCGAATTTCTCACTGTGGTATTTATCCTAATAAATAAACTGGAACAACCATTTGTGCAAACACAGAAGTCAAACGACAAAATGCAAAAATTAAAGGATTTAACTAATTCTAACTACATGCAGTTTTCCCAGAAAACATATTATCATTTTAAACTAGGCCCCTTTCCTAACATACTGCCCAACCCAATTAAATTTAATAAACTGAAAAGCAAATGGGCAAAATTTCTGTGTTCCCTACCCCCACCCTAGGAGCTTCCTGGGCATGGTTTGCTTGAATGTTATGGGTGTGGTACGAAATATTTAAACCAATGACTAAAATTTTCCATAGAAGACCATCCAAAATCTAAAAAGCTTTACCACTCAGAAAGAGATTCATCTCCAGACATTTAAAAGATTTACTATTCCACTTATGACACTCTGGGTTTTTTTTTACATTTACTATTTAGGTAGGAGGTGGTAAAGGGGGAGAGGGTGTAATTAGTTTTGCTTGTAAAACGTTCATCACAGTTGTAGTGCCAACTGAGCTATACAGCCTACTGGGGGTCTAATAGATTTCAGCGTATTATAGTTTGAGTAATAGAGGTGGGGGTTGTGGTGGAAATCAATAAATGGCTACTACTTCTTTGCACAGACCCATATGGAAGTAATCAAGCGCAAGGGTGGCAGCTGGGGCCAATAACAGTCACCTGCAGTTGAGGGACATGGGGGTTTCAGATGGGTTTTTAATGCTAATTTCCTACAGAAACAATGAGCTAGAAAGAGCAGAGTAACAGACGAGGCCGGATGAAGAGAGACCAGCCAGAACAATGGCTGCACCTGGTGCTGGGAGCAGAGGGACAGAGCCGGCACGCGCCCGCCGGCAGCAGAGGGCACATCTGTCACCCTCCAAGCGGCCCATCCCCCAGCTCTTCCAGCAGGGTAAGTAATGCAAGGTCCCTAAACATTAACAGCTTGCCACACAGCAACAGGTTTGAGTTTTTAAGGCTGCTGCATTCTCTACACGCACCCTTCTCCCATGACTAAGAATTAGTTAAGGAAGCAGGGTTGGTTCCCTGTCAGTTTGGAGACTTACTGAAAATATGCAAGAAACACATTTTAACTAAGTCTGTTGGTTTACTGTGACTTTGATGCTTAAGGAGGGGATAAGAAAAATCATATGGGAAGATAAATCTTATTCGGTATCCATGCAGAAGCATCATGCTTGTTACTTTTTAATTTAATTCTTAGAACCCACAAGAACATCTATTTTTACTCCCATTTTACAAATGAGCAAATTGGGGCTTAGAGGTGAAGGTTAAATCAGCTCATGGTCACTAATGCCAAAGTCTATACACAATCTTTTCACTGCCTTTCCTCCACCAGTCCTAACTACCACAACCAAATGAAAATACATATTCTATTTACTTGAGAACCCCAGCTATGAGAAGCAACTACATACATGTGTGTATATATATTCTATACAGAAGTGTACCTTGCTAGGTATCTCCAACAAGCTGCTCAGGGTTGAATGATAACAGCATTTCCACAAGCTGTTGCTTTAAACAAAGCACACAGAGTTGCTTTTTCAGGTTTAGGCATGCTTTAGAAAAGTAAATCCATATGCATTTTAAGTTTCCCAGCATAAATGTGATGCCACCTGTATTAAAAGTTGAACACTGTTTGGAAAGCCCATCAACCAGTGAGAATATAAAAGCCAGTTATAGTGGGTTATTTTTCCGCTAGATAGTCATCACTACTTCCTGTATTTATTGACTTGAACTTGGAGGGAAAATTAACCCACACAGTCCATAGTCGAAACCTTTTAAATTAGACTTTGCTGTTTAAAAAAGGGGTGGGGGAATCTGTATATATACAGATAAGTATCTCAGAAGCACACAATTACTCTTGGATTTGGAAAGATAACAGCAGCAAGGCATACTCGAAAGCTTTACAGAAATTTAACACTGTGCGGCTACGCATTTGACAAGGTCTGGTTTAAGGCATTGCGGTCTAATGGAAATTGAACCTTTCCATCTACCCACCATGCCTCTTTGGACAAGGAGTCTAAATCATTCTGTCCTAAGTTCTGATCAAATACTGTCTCTCGATAAGTGCTCGATTACCTGAGTTGGCAGTAATTTCCAGGACTTATCCACTTTTGTGCATTCATGTACACTTTATCTCCTCTACGTGACTTCTTTATCCTTTACTGTATCATCACATACAACAGGCAATGAAAAAATGTTTGCAAAATCAATGTCCTGAAAATTCAGACAGTTCCAGTCCAAGCTCAACCACCAACTAGGTAATTAAACTCTAGGCCAACCACTCCACTACCCTTCCCTCATTTTCCTTATCTATAAAATAATATATTTGATTAGATTGTCCTTAAGAGCCTCTTCAATCCTAACATTTTTCATCGGTCATCACTGGGGACCTATGAGCACTTCTAGCACTGAGTGGACTTAAAATAACCTTCAATAACTGATTCATCCAATCTTTCGGATTCATTTGAATTCTTCCAGTTGTATACAAAAGATGTTTATTCAAACTCTTCACCCTTCCTTGGTATTCCAAAGATGTAATTTAAATGTCATTATCCTCATCTCCAGTTCACTGACATTGTTTTAATATAGAATTTCAGTCTAACATGGCCCCTTGATATGAAAAAATCCTTGGCTGGGTCATTCCTGGAAACCAATTTAGGTTTCTGGGGCACCTGGCTGGCTCAGTCAGTAGAGCATGAGACTCTTGATCTCAGGGGTCATGAGTCTGAGCCCCACAATGGGCGTGGAGCCTACCTTAAAAAAAAAAAAAAAAAAAAAGGTTTCTGCTTTGCATAGCAGTAAAGCCTCTCATAATGCTTTCACAATTTTCAGAAAGTGCTATGATTTTTAGTATTCAACTCAAAGATTATCTTGATTATTACCTCAGTAACAAGCAACTAGTCTCTTGAACTGTGTGGTTCTCTAGGACTTTTAATCAACTACCTTTAGTTAAAGTCAGTGGATCTTTGACATATCAAAATGCATATCATTTACCATTTTTTAACGCTTCTTGAAACTCAGCACTCCTAGTATGGGCATACAGTATATGCAAATCCCTTCTGTAAGCCCTTCACAGTGGACACAGCCTACCCTACACTTCAGTGAGTCATCTTCTCCCCACTCAACCAAGGAGCGTATCTCCCAGGGTGCAATTAGTGCTTGCTCACTGAAGGAGTATCATGTAAATTCCAAATGCCCTTCTCAGATATTCAGACAAGTCCCTAAAGATACTGAACTGTTCACCTATCAAAACAGAAACTCAAAAAAAAAAAAAAAAAAAAAACACCAAAAAACCCCAAAACAAACAAACAAAAAAACCCCAGAAACTGGAAAATTCTTACTGCATCATTTAGCCAATCTGGCAAAATAGAATACTTACAAAAAGATTCTTTTAAAAAGTCTCCCCCCACCTCAAGAAATCTGACTGCAACATTGAAAGAAAAAACTGAATTGTACTGTCCTCCTAATAATTACCCAACTGACATAAGTGAAGGCTGAAGAACTTTAAGAAATAAATGTTATTTTCTTAAGTTCCTATTTGAGAACTAGTAGAATTTTCAAAAACAAAAAAATTTAAACAGTGTTGTAACAAAGCAGTATAATTCAGTATCTCACTCCTGTTGACTTTTTCAGAAGTTCTGCTCTGGAGAACAGGCTCATTTACATTACAATACTTAAAATACTTTCCAAATCATTTATAATCATAGTGAGGCTTAACAAAGAAAGCATGTAACATTTATAACAGATACAGATGATCTGACAGGTACAGTGAGAGGAAGGTACCCTGAAAACTAGAGTTCTAGAAAAGATCCATTCTTAGCCTGAGAGTTAAAAATGCAGTTTATGGGGCTCCTGACTGGCTCAGTAGGTGGACCGTGCAACTTTTGATTCGGGGTTGTGAGTTCGAGCCACACTTTGGCTGCAGAGATTACTTAAAAATAAAATCTTAAAAAAAAAAAATGCTAAGGGTTTAGGAACCAATTATAACAAAGTAATAAACACCCAGAAACTTCTGAAACTAACGTAAATGCCTCCTATGAGCCAAATTTTCCCAATAATGATAACAGGCGGGAATTGCACAAAATAAAAACTCAGAGTAAGTAGCTTGCTTGAAATCAGAAAACCAGTGAAAAATGGCTGTATAATATGTGTAACTCCCAAACCCATGCTCTTCCCTTAGGTATCTGGACTTGGAGGCCTGGAAGACATGAATACAATGTACAGAAACAGCAAAAAGCTAAATTACACTTCACAAATAACAAGGACTACAATACAATAGCTACGTATATATGAATTTATTTTATGACAAAATTACTCCAAACTCACAATTCAAGTCAGATTTGTGGTATTGCTTGTTTACTTTGTATATAGGAAGTAAACAGACGAAAACAGCATAGGGGTAAAATGTACTGAAGGAAAAAAGAGCCGACTATATTAAAATTAAAAGATACTGTTAGTTTTACTGTAATTCACTTTTAGTTGTAATTTACCTGAATACACTGAAATAAAATCTGACAATAAGGAAGAGTATTCTATGAGCCATCTTTTTACACTGCCTATTTGTGTTATGCATACTAAGGGAGAAAAAAATTTCCCTCAAAATATCATCGACTCTATGTGGAATACCTTACAGAAATATTTGTGAGACTACTTTCCTAGCCACAGAATTCATGTTACATCTGATTCAAGTTTCCATTCAAAAAAGCATGGCATTCAAATATAAAGGTGGCAACTGAAAAAAGATAGATAAATATGAACAAAATGAAGGATCAAATCAACAATGAGTAGCTAAAGGCTAAACTCACATCAAATATAAAAAAATTCATATGACCATAATCTGAAATAAGTAAAAAGCTTTGAAAGGCAGACAATTGCCCACTTTAGCCCCTAAAACTAAATTAAAACGTACTTACCTCAAATGCCCAGATTATAACAATCCAGATTCTTAATATACCAAATTTATTCGAAATAAATATAAAAAAGCTCCTCTTTTCCTCCTCCTAATCTTCAAAGCCCAATCTGAGACCAGCCTTCCTCCTTCTTTCATTAGCTGGACATGTGTCAGCTCTCTCACATCTGCGATTTCTCACTGACTAGAGCTGCCTGTCCCATTCCAGGGAAACACAGATGGATCCCAGATGGGAAGGTCCTGCCAAACAGACCAGCTCTTCACCTTGCCAGAATCCCCAGATACAGTCAGTCTCTCTGTCTCTCTCTTTTTCTCCCTCCCTACTGCTCCCTCTCCCTCCACTACCCTTCCAACCCTCCCTGTTACTAGGGCTCTTTGCCAGCTGATGTCACTAAGTACACACCTCCCAGTGGCTCCTGGCCAATCTGACATTAACTTGTTAAATACGTGTAATTTGTTTATGGCTGACAATAACAGCAAGGATATTGTGCAAAACCTATCTGTGCAAGTCCCTCGTGAAATAACATGTAGAGACACACATAGATACACAGACTCATATTTTTGGGAACATTCAAATGCTTAACAATTACTATTTAAAGTCCTACATATTGTCTGGTTTCTGCTATTGTTTAATAGCTTCTGCTCTTTGAGCCAATTTTAAAATCCTACTTATGATAAATTCCTTCTTAAAATGAATTATTAAAACACTGCTTTGAACATGCAATTGGATAAAAAATGTAAAGTTGCAAATTAATCTGGGGAATATAAACAGAAATGTATGTAAATGATTCACACAAGCTGCCTCTCAGATCCAGACTTGGTAGCACTGCAAAACTGGCACGTGATTAAAATAAGACAATGCAGGCAACATGGTTCTGATGCTGTGAAGATTATAAATGAAAGATGGGGACACAATGCAAAAATTGTTTTAAAACAAGGCAAATACGAATGTGAGAAATAACAATGTTCGGCATTAAAGAAACTGCTAATGCCAAGTTTCAACAATGAAGAGCCAAAATAAAAAACCATTTTTAGAAATAAAACAATGAGGACCCAGAGAGAGGGACTGAACTGCTCAAGGTCAGTTTTAATCACTTATGCCTTCAAAAACCTAGCATATAAGAGCTGCTCAATTTTTAGTGAATGAAAATCAATCAATGAAAATCGATACTGTACTATAGTTACAAAAATGGTTGCCACTGGGTATCAACTAGGTGAAGGGTCCACTGGACCTTTCCTGTGCATTCTTTTTTTTTTTTTTTTTGAACTTCCTAGGGATCCATGCTTTAAAATAAAAAGATTTGGGGGGGCTTACTTGGTTGATTCCTGGGGTTACATTACATGGACACATATCCTGCACTAAAAATCTCCATGAACACAAAGTAGGAATGAAAGATGCTCCATACACATAATCAAACAGGTGTGGCTATAATTCTCTAGCCCTTAATCTTCTATCACAGTTTGGATATCTGGAATCTGTAAACAATTTTTCTGTCATGGCAATTTTTGGCAAACAGGAAGAAAGACTATTTCTGTCAAGGACAACCTACTGGCTAGGTTTTGGGTCTTTAGTTCATCCCAGTGGTGGTGGCGGTAATAGCAACAGCAGTGGGCTGAATGCTTACCAATAGCGCTAAGTGTCAGAATCTTCACAAAGATTCTGTATTATAGGACCTCTAAGGTAGGTAGTATCATTATCTCAGTGTTATAGCTAAGGAAAATAAGGCACAAAGAGTTAAGTAACTTAGTTAACCCCCCAAACTAAGTAAGTGTTAGCACCAGGTGGTCTGGATCTAAAGCCAGAGCAGTATACTCTATTGTCAAGTTGGAAAATGAATCAAAGGATGCTACTGGCTGTCCTGGATCACCGGCTCTTGGAGAAACCAGCCACCATGTCATGATGACACTTATGCAGCCCTAAGAAGAGGTCCATATGGTAATCTCTTACCAATGCCAGCATCAACTTGCTCACATACCTAGCCACTACCACCCAGCTTAACTGCCTTGGAATTCTGACCCATTGGAACTGCGTGAAAGTATTTATTGTTGTTTAAAAAAAAAAAAAAAAGATGGTTCTTTAGCTTCTGGTTTCCAGATCATGGACCTTAAATACCATTTCCCACTACATGGAAGCCGGGCTCTTTAGAAAAATAGTTGACTCCAGGTATGGGGTAGGAAATGTATACAACTTGTCATGTCAGAAAACAAACTATCAAAGACTTGTGGAGTTGTGTCCATGGGACTCAGGAGCCAACCTGAAAAGGCTCCCACTAAGACGGCATATTCTGAGCATCAATAAAAGACAACAATTGCAATGGATCAGAACACAGCAAAATGGGGACGCTTGGGCGGCACAGCTGGTTAAGCATGCAACTCTTGGTTTCAGCTCAGGTCATGATTTCACGGTTGTGAAATCAATCCCCGAGTCAGGCTCCACACTCAGCGTGGAATCTGCTTGAGATTCTCTCTCCCTCTCCCTCTGCCCTTCCCAATCATGCACACTCTCTCTCTCCCTAAAATAAATAAATCTTTAAAAAAAAAAAAAGAACACAGCAAAATGTTTGAATTCATGACTTCATAATGGTACTTATAAAAAACTAATCACTCACTTTTTGGAGGATACTAGAGAAACAATTTATTATTCTGAAACTAGTGAACTAAGAATTTTACCTACCTTTCTATACGAACCGCACCTCTAAGTAAATACACAGTTGGTGAAAACTGATCCCTGTTGAAATAACCCAACTAAAATGAAAAAGATTATATATTTGCAAAATCATTTTGCTAATCTCTAATGGAAAACATTAATAAGGGTAATGATCAACTGCCACAAATATGAGGAGAAATATATGGACGTTAATGTGCCTAATGGAAGTGTACCAGTTATGAAGCATTCTTGACAAAGCAAGTAAATCTAATCTGATTCAGCCTCTAGATTTAACAACCAGTTTAGAGAACATTGAGGGGACATGGGAACATGTTAATGACAGCATGGGAATGTAATTAGGAAAATCCAGAATGTGAGAAAATCTATACTGCAAACAACCGAGATTTGTAGGAAAAAAAGAGGAAGTGGGGAAAGGAAGCTGGAATAGAAGCTATACATTAGAAGAGAAATAAAAGACTTAAACACAATGCGTGAACATTATTTGGATTCTCATTTGAACCAACTGTAAAAAAATAACCTGGGATAACTGGGAAAAATTTAAAACTCCTTAGATTAATTATATTAAGGAATTATTTAAAATTTTTCTTAGCTATAATAATAGATTTGTGATTATTTTTAAGAAAAAGTCCTTATCTTTTAAGAGTTACATACAGAAACACTGGTATGTTTATATGCCATCTAGGATTTCCTTCAAGAGGAGCTGAGTTAGTGATTACTGTAGCTGGGTGTTTAAGTACATGAGTGTTTAAGTCCATTTTTAGAGCTGTTTGATATTTCCACAATATAAAGTTAAAAAAGACTGGATTTCTTTAAGCAGTATGCCAAATTATGGGTGAGGCTGGCAGATGGACAGGGACAATTTTTTTAAAGGAACTCAGATAAAAGGAATTAAGTCTGACATGAGATTTAATGTGGTACCAACATATTCATTTACCTCACTGACCACATCCTGAGTTGATATACTGACAACTTTTTTTTCTTTTTGGATACACTGTCAACTTTTAAAAATAGAAGATGAAAAGCCAACAATGCAATATATCCAGAATGGTGAATGCAACTGCTAAGTTGGTTGCTTTACAACAGAATTTGTCAAGGAGTTCTGCTTTTTTTTTTTTTAAATGTCCTCCTATGGGAAACCTATGATATACCAGAATGTTGGATTTGAACTACAGGTATCAATATGAACTCATGATTTTTATTTTTGTTATTATTTATCTATATTTTTACATTAAAAATATACGTAGAAACACAAACACATTCATACACTTCCTAGCTGTTTGCTGAGTGGGTCTAGAAGCAATGACACCTTGGGGTGCCTGGGTGGCTCAGTCAGTTAAGCATCTGCCTTTGGCTCATGATCCTGGGGTCCTGGAATCAAGCCCCGTGTCAGGCTCCCTGCTCAGCAGGGAGTCTGCTTCTCCCTCTCCCTCTGCCCCTCTGCCCCCCACTCCGCCTGATCATACTCTCTTTCTCAAATAAGTAAATAAAATCTTAAAACAAAACAAAAGCAATGACACCTTGTAGCAACGAACACATCTTAACATCCAGATCTTGATTTCTAAACTACATTTTCTTTTTTAAAGATTTTATTTATTTATTCGACAGAGATAGAGACAGCCAGAGAGAGAGGGAACACAAGCAGGGGGAGTGGGAGAGGAAGAAGCAGGCTCACAGCGGAGGAGCCTGATGTGGGGCTCAATCCCAGAACGCCGGGATCACGCCTTGAGCCAAAGGCAGACGCTTAACCGCTGTGCCACCCAGGCGCCCCTCTAAACTACATTTTCTACTAAACCCTGGTTCCTTAGAGAAATGGCAGGTGAGGTAGAGAAGGTACAAGATAAACCCTGGCTCCTTAGAGAAATACCAGGTAGGGCAGAGAAGGTACAAGATAAGTATGCAGTATTTTGTACAAGAAAGTAAAGGACTACTCAGAAATGATGGGGATATGTCAAAAAGACACTGAAGCCAGTTAGAAGAAGCTGCCATGGCCAACTGTGGGACAATTTGAGCAACATAAAAATGACAGTAATGGATTGAAGCATGACATATAAAATAAAAACTGAATTTTAAAAAATGAATCAGGGGCACCCACGTGGCTCAGTCGGTTAAGCATCTGCCTTCAGCTCAGGTGATCCCAAGGTCCTGGGATCGAGCCCAGCGTCGGGCTCCCTGCTTGGTGGGGAGCCTGCTTCTCCCACTCCCTCTGCCCCTCCCCTGTGCTCTCTCTCTCTCTTTCTCGCTCTATCTCAAACAAATAAAATCCTTTTTAAAAAATTAAAATAAAAATAAATTAAAAATGAATCAACTGGGGCACCTAGCTGGCTTAGTCAGTAGAGCATGAAACTCGATCTCAGGGTCATGAGTTCAAGCCTCACATTGGATATGGAGGCTACTTAAAAAAAAAAAAAAGAAGAAAGAAAAAAGAATCAATCAAGGAAGAAAGGAAATCTTATTCCTTCTTAGAGGATGCCAACTTGCAAATACAAAAAGAATGACAGAAGTAGAAAACCACCACTTGTAGACTAGTGAACAGAAAATTTATAAAAAACAGGATATCTACATTGTCTCAAAATATACCCTACAAGTTACTTATTGATCACACAAAGGAAAAGAATTAACTTTGCAGCAGAATAACCTGGCAGACCAACCTTAATAAAAACAAGGCTAATATTTAACACCATCAATCACCAATATTGGGACATACTGACATCATGTGCCTCCCTAAATGAAGGATGAAGAATACAGTATTACGTATATAGCGTTCTTGCCAAAGTCCATAATACAAATCTAATTACAAGAAAACATCAGACAAGTGAGGGACATTCCGTACATTTGTACTCTGAAATTGCCAAGGTTAAGGAAGACTGAAAAGATAGAAAGAAAGAGGGGAAAGGAGGATTTAAAAAAAAAAAAACAGGAACTGTTTCAGAATAAGAATTAAAGAGAGATGACAATTAAATGCTGTGTGGTCCTAGATTAGACTGGATTGGACTGGGGTACAGGGGCTATAAAAAAGCATTATTAGGATAACTAACTGATGGAATTTAAATACAGTTGTGATTAGGCAATAGTATTGTTATCAGTATTAAATTTCCTGATTTTGATAATGTGGCTAAGTAAGAGAATGCATTTCTTTTTAGGAAATGTACATTTAAGTATTAGGGGCAAAAAGGGCACACTTCCACTGACTCTCAGAGTGATTGAGAAAAAATTGTATATATATACACAATGATAAAGCAAATGGGCAAAAGAGTAAACAGTGAACAAGAGTTCCTTTTATGATTTGTGTAAACAGTTGGTGAACAAGAGTTCCTTTTAAGATTCTTTCAACTTTAAGTCTTCAATTACATTAAATACTTACCAAAAAGAAAAAAAGTCCCCATTCATAACAAAACAGTTTGAAAACTCCCCCTGTGAGTATCAAGTGAACACTTGTAGCAGTTCATGCAGTTCTAACAAAGATGCTCATGACAATCTCTTCTTTGGTTTCTTTGCAAATCACTACTGCCA
This sequence comes from Ursus maritimus, assembly GCF_017311325.1. Classification (NCBI taxonomy): domain Eukaryota; kingdom Metazoa; phylum Chordata; class Mammalia; order Carnivora; family Ursidae; genus Ursus; species Ursus maritimus. The sequence goes on along the minus strand of NW_024424675.1, from coordinate 23,576,269 downwards.
TGATGATATTAGACACTGAGTTACTTCACATTATTATTTGTAGTCATATAATGTTCATTTTATACCTATAATGAGCCACTGCTAAAAAACGAAGCATAAGAAACTTAAATATAGACTGCATAATTAAATATAAATGATAAATTAATAAATACAATATTATTATAAGTATTAAAACTATTCTACAAATATGCTTTAGATCCAGACTTTTGAGTTGGATTCATCAGATCAAATCTTTCAACCAGCACATAAAGATGACTCTAGATCTTCACTGATGTCAAAAGAAAAAGAAAAATAGGGTGCCTGGGTGGCTCAGTCGGTTAAGCATCTGCCTTCGCTCAGGTCATGGTCTCAGGGTTCTAGGATCAAGTCCTGTATTGGGCTCCCTGCTCGGCGGGGAGTCTGCTTCTCCCTCTCTCTCTCTCTGCTTCTGCCCCTGCTCATGCTCTCACTCATTCTCTCTCTTAAATAAAATCTTTAAAAAAACCAAAAAAACAAAAAGAAACACTGATGCTTACAGTCAATTTGTTTTTCACTGTGGATAGTCTTTACATGCATACCTAGAATCTTCCTTAATTTGTCATTTTAAAACATTTAAATTTAAAAACATGTCATTTAAAAACAACTGAGTGGCTCAGTTGGTTGAGTGACAAGCTCTTGGTTTCAGGTCAGGTCGTGATCTCAAGGTTCGTGGGACCAAGATCTTCATGGGACTCTGCACTCAGTGGAGAGTCTGCTTGAAAGACTCTCTCCCTCTGTTCCTCTCCCCACTCTCCCATGCAAGCTCTTTTCTCTATCTAGAATAAATAAATCTCTTTTTTTAAAGATTTTATTTATTTATTTATTTATCAGAGAGAGAGCACAAGCAGGGGAAGCGGCAGGCAGAGGGAGAAGCAGGCTCCCCGCTGAGCATGGAGCCCGACTGACGTAGGATTCAATCCCAGGACCCTGGGATCATGAACTGAGCCAAAGGTAGGTGCTTAACCAAGTCACCCAGGCATCCCTAAAATAAATAAATCTTAAAAATTTATATATATATACATACATATATATGTATGTATGTGTGTGTGTGTGTATATATGTATATATATACACACATATATAAGTATGTATATATATATTTTTTTTATTTCAAGAATCAGGTTATATAAAGCTTGTTTTTTTGGAAACATAACATATTATAAAATTTAATCTACACTTTACCCAAAAACCAAAGGAATCTTTTTATTTTTATAAAGAATCATGTTTTGGGGCACCTGGCTGGCTCAGTCAGTGGAGCACACGACTCTTGATCTCAGGGGTCATGAGGTCAAGCCCCACACTGGGTGTAGAAATTACTTAAAAATAAAATCTTTATGAAAAAAAAAGAATCACGTTTTACTTAAACAGAAATAAAAAATTAAAGTACAAGTATACCAGGTTAAATTAGGGAAAGTAAAAAATACAGTATTATTAAATAATAAGAAAATAATTATAACAATCTTAAAGACTATATTTTAAATGAAAAATCACTTTAAGATTAGTCTTTTCAAAAATCACCTCTTAGGGCACCTGTGTGGTTCAGTTGGTTAAGTGTGTGCCTTTGGCTGGGGTCATGATCTCAGGGTCCTTGGATCAAGCCCCACATCGGGCTCCCTGCTCGGTGGGGAGCCTGCTTCTCCCTCTCCATGTGCCCCTCCCCACACTTGCGCTCTCACATCCCCCCCCCAAATAAATAAATATAATCTTTATAAATAAATAAAAGTCACCTCTTAGGGCACCTGAGTGGCTCAGGTGGTTAAGCACCCAACTTTTTTTTTTTTTTTTTCTAATTTTATTTATTTGAGAGCGAGAGAGCGGGAGAGAGAGAGAGAGAGAGAGAGCAGGGGGGAGAGCGAGCAAGCATGCATGCATGAGAGAGAGCACAAGCAGGGAGAGGGGCAGAGGGAGAGTGAGCAGCAGACTCCCCTGCTGAGCAGGGAGCCCGATGCAGGGCTTAGTCCCAGGACCCTGGGATCATGACCTGAGCTGAAGGCAGACACTTAACCAAATGAACAACCCGAGTGCCCCAAGGGTCTGACTCTTGATTTCAGCTCAGGTCGTATCATCTCAGTAGGTCTCCGCAATGGATGTGGAGCCTGCTTAAGATTCTCTCCCTCTGCCCCCCCAAAAAATAAACAAATAAACACCTCTTTAACATCTATGATACAAAAATGAAATCATCTTGGGGCACCTGGGTGGCTCAGGAGGTTAAGTGTCTGCCTTTAGCCCACGTCATGGTCTCAGGGTCCTGGGGATCAAGCCCCAGGTCGGGCTCTCTGCTCAGCAGGGAGCCTGCTTCTCCCTCTCCTCTGCCTGCTGCTGCCCCTGCTTGTGTGCAAGCGCACTCTCTGTCAAATAAATAAATGAAATCTTAAAAAAAAATGAAATTATCTTAAAAAGCCCTTAGGGAGAGTTGCATGATTGCATAATAGAGAGTTTTCAAGTCTAACAAAACGATTATTTATAGCATTAAGAGACGACTGTTTACAAGAGAGATCAGCAAGCTCTATAGCCTTACTGTTTTGGTAGGTAAAGTTTTACTATAATAAGACTACGCCCATTGCTTTACATACTGTCTTTCTGTAGCTGTTTCCCATGACAAGAGCAGCTGGGATGGATATCACGTAGCCCACAAAACCAAAAATGTTTACTATCTGGCCCTTTACAAAAACCTATGTTGAACTCTGATTTATACCAATAGGGTAGCTTTGGACCAACTCAAACACCTACTATGGGCCAGGCATTATGCTTAGCATTGAAGACAGAACAATGAATAAAAATATAGTCCCTGCCTACAGGTAGCCTGCAGTCTGTTAGAAAAGACTCTAATTATCATACAAATAAATGTATAATAAACAGTAAATGCTAGAAAGGAAAAAAACACAAGAAAATAATTAAGAGAATTACCTCACATCAGGGGATAGACGGAGGGTTAGTGAAGGCTGTATTACACAGGAGTATATTTTCATGTACTGAAATGTAAAGGAGAACTGACCTAGGCTTTTTTTTAAAAGGAGATAAAAGAATCTTTCAGGCAAAAAGAACAGAAGGTATGGGAAGCAACATGACTAAAGAACTGGAAGGAGGTCACCATGATTAGACAGTATTAAACCTGTAGAAAGAAGATGGAGGGGAGCGACAAGTGAAGGGACAGACCACACAGAACACTGTTGAGGGGGAGTAGGCAGACAACATACACCAATTTGTCTCAGTTTCTATGTGTCAAATAATCTTGTAAACTCCTCCAAAGTCAAAAGCGGTCTCACTCACCTTTCAGTTCCACAGGGTTTTACAACTAATGCTTAAAGTTTGAAATATACAACTGATCAGAAAATGGAGTGTCTTCCTTTTTAGATTATTTACCGCAAACAGTTTAAGAGACACTGATTTTCCCTCATCATTCAATAGAAAGAGCCTGGGGTAACTGTTCAGATTCAGCTATAAATGAGTTATCTAAACCATTAACCCACTGATCTGTCAAATTAGAGCATAGGACTAGGTGTTATGAGCCTTTACAGCTTTGTTTCTTTCTTGCTTAAACTTCTTTGTCTTATCTTAAACTGACCATGTGATGTAGTAAGAATATCATTAAGTTAAATAATCTGAAAATAAAGCAGAGGTTTGGGGCTCTCCAGAAATAAGATATTCTAACTTTCCAATTCATATGACAACATATAGATTCCTGTTTTATTAGTTATCAAGAGCTTCGTAATTTGCTGATTATTTGCTTAAAATACTTAACACTACAAAGCTTGGAAAAATTTTGCGTCAACTTAAAAAAAAATAGAGAAGCAATCAAATTTACAAGTGATCTTGAAAACAAAACTGAAAAACAATTCTCTTGATGTCTGAGTCATCAGCCCTTACGGGACACAAGTCAGACTGCAGCAGCTGTGGATCATCATTCAAAATCAAGAATTCAATTTAATTGTGATAGCAGATTTTTAAAAGTTGATGAATCAGAAGCACAGAAAATAAATGAAGCAGAAATTTTCATTTGCTGGAATAAATCGACATATAATCCTATATTCTAAGGCATAAGGGATCATATCGTTACTCTACCCAAATCAGACTACCAACCAATTTCCTTTACTATGAATACTTCTGTCAAATAAGCTCTTCACTATACACCTGGAAAATGATTCATCTTTAAAGACTTATCTCAAGGGTGTTCCCTTTGGGACAGACAATTCCCAAAGCTAGGAAGCAGAGCTGACAGTGGCCCCACCTAGTGCTATCCAAGAAGCCTGACAGTAGTATATATGATACCACACTGGTACTTAACATATTCAGTTATTTGTTGACCTGATCCTCCATTACTAATCTGAGGGCAGGGGTATGCTTGATCAACATATTCAATGCTTATTTCTTAGATAAATAAATTAAAATATCCTATTTGTTTAATACATAAATTCAACAGGATATTAGCTTTAGAAAGAACTTAATCTCGGGGCGCCTGGGTGGCACAGCGGTTAAGCGTCTGCCTTCAGCTCAGGGCGTGATCCCGGCGTTATGGGATTGAGCCCCACTTCAGGCTCCTCCCTCTCCCACGCCCCCTGCTTGTGTTCCCTCTCTCTCTGGCTGTCTCTATCTCTGTCGAATAAATAAATAAAATCTTTAAGAAAAAGAAAGAAAGAAAGAAAGAAAGAAAGAAAGAAAGAAAGAAAGAAAGAAAGAAAGAAAGAAAAAGAAAGAACTGAATCTCGGGGCGCCTGGGTGGCTCAGTCTGTTAAGCGTCAGACTCTTGATTTTGGCTCAGGTCATGATCTCAGTAGGGCTCCGCACTAGGCGTGGTCATGGTCATGGACCGGGCTCAAATAAATAAATAAAATATTTTTTAAAAAGAAAAGAGAGAATTGAATCTAGCTCCTTCATTTAATTAAAATAGGGAAAGGGGAGGATGAGGTCTGAAAAAGTTTGAATAAAATTCCTATTATCTAATAGTATTCAAATCAAATTATGTTCTCTTCAAGAAGTTTTATGAGAGCTGCTGTTTTTGAAATGGCAGAAACTTTTAATAATTTTAATAATTTCCAGACTACTTCGCTAATAACAATTAAAAATCACTAGCCCAGAGTGGGTTTTCCCAAACATTGAGACCATTTTTGCTGCCCCTGCTCTGTCTCAAGTAAGGTATCATTCATCGGGCATATACCTATTCGCAAAGACGATGTAGAGCATTGCATTTGTCAAGTTATTAGGAGCTACAGCTCTTACTTTATTTCAGAAGGCTTTATGTGAATAACAAAAGTGGATGTCCAAGTTCTTTTAAGATTTTAAGTCAGGTACTTCTTGAACTCTATTTTATAAACTTAAAAACAAGTAAGGTTGTAGGGCACCTGGGTGGCTCAGTCAGTTAAGAGTCCAACTCTTGGTTTCGGCTCGGGTCATGATCTCATGGGTCATGAGATGGAGCCTGCACCGGGACCCACACTCAGCTGGAGTCTGCTTGAGACTCTCCCTCTGCTCCTTCCCCATGCGCTCTTGTACTGTCTCCAATCAATCAATCAATCAATCTTAAAAAAAAAACACAACACTATAAGGTTGGTATCTTTGATGTGCCTAAGATCACAACATGAACCCTAATTAACAAAGCCAGTGTTCTCTTTCTATGTCCTTCCTGTGGGCCCTAAGCTTTCAAAACACCTAAACTAAATAAGCTGAAAGCAGCATCCATCTAAGTGAATGCCACCTGCAGGGCCACTCTGGGGTGGGGTGGGGGGAACATTTTTAGGTAAGAGTTTTAGGGGTGCCTGGGTGGCTCAGTTGGTTAAGTGTCTGCCTTCGGCTCAGGTCATGATATGAGGGTCCTGGGATCTAGCTCTGTGTCAGGCTCCCTGCTGAGCAGGAAGTCTCCTCCTCTCCCTCTCCCTCTGGTTGCTCTCCCTGCTTATGCCTCTCTCTCTCTCCCTCTCGCTCTCTGTCAAATAAATAAAATCTTTAAGAAAATAAATGTTATACACATTTAAAAAAATAAGAATGTTATTGAGGTATAATATACATATCATAAAATCATCTGTTTTAAATGTAAATTTAATGATTTTTAGTAAATTTATATAATTGTGCAACTATCACCACAATCCCATTTCAGAACATTTCTATCACCCCAATGATCCCATATGTCCCTTTATAGGAAATCCTATTTACAACCCACAATACCAGGTAACAACTAATCTGCTCACCCTATCCCTATAAAGTAGCCATTCCTGGGCATTTCAAGTAAGTGGAATTTTAAGATGATGTCCTACAGCACCTGGCTGGCTCAGTAGGTAGAGCGTGTGACTCTTGATCTCAAGGCTATGAGTTCAGATACCATACTGGGTGTGGAGCTTACTTAAAAACAAACAAAAACACAGAAATGTTGTCTTTTCTAAGTTCTTTCATTTAGTATACTGTTTTCTGGATTCATCCATGTTCTGGCATGTATCAGTATTTATTCTTTTTTATTGCTAGGTAATATTCTATCGATGGATATGCTACATTGCAACTGATGGACATTTGGGTTGTTTCCAGTTTTTGGTTATTGAATAACACTGCTGGAAACAATCCAGTACAAGTTTAAAAAGGTTGCTTCAAACAATTTTGCCTAATTTTAATCTGCTTTGTGGGGAAAGAATTTGCCAACTCCACCATTCAGAAGTTCCACTCTAACCAAGTGCATTCTTTTTTGCTTATTTTTTAATATTTTAATATCTATTTTTTCCATGTTTTAAATTTAAATTCAATTAATTAACATATAATGTGTTATTGGTTTCAGAGGTAGAGGTCCATGATTCATCAGTCTTACGTAACACCTAGTGCCTCATTACATCACGTGCCCTCCTTAATGTCTATCACCCAGTTATCCAATCCCCCCACCCATCTCCCCTCCAGCAATCCTCAGTTTGTTTCCTATAATTAAGAATTAAGAGTCTCTTACAGTTTATCTCCCCTCTGATTTCCTCGTTTTATTTTTTCCTCTCTTCCCCTATGATCCTGTTTTGTTTCTTAAATTCCACATTATCAGTGAGATCATATAATTGTCTTTCTCTGATTGACTTATTTCGCTTAGCCTAACACCCTCTATTTCCATCCATGTCATTGCAAATGGCAAGATTTCATTTTCCAATAGCTGAGTAATATTCCATTGTGTGTGTATGCCACATCTTCTTTACCCATTCATCTGTCAATGGACATCTGGGCTCTTTCCATAGTTTGGCTATTGTGGACACTGCTGCTATGAACACTGGGGTGCAGGTGCCCCTTCGGATCACCGTATTTGTATCTTTGGGGTAAATACCCAGTAGTGCAATTGCTGGGTCGTAAGATAACTGTATTTTCAACTTTTTTTTTTTTTTTTTTTTTTTTTTATTTATTTGACAGAGATAGAGACAGCCAGCGAGAGAGGGAGCACAAGCAGGGGGAGTGGGAGAGGAAGAAGCAGGCTCATAGCGGAGGAGCCTGATGTGGGGCTCGATCCCATAACGCCGGGATCACGCCCTGAGCCGAAGGCAGACGCTTAACCGCTGTGCCACCCAGGCGCCCCTGTATTTTCAACTTTTTGAGGAACCTCCATACTGTCTTCCAGAGTGGCTGCACCAATTTGCATTCCAACAGCCAAGTTTATGTAAATGGTAGTTTCTCCTGATATTTTGAGATTATGGTTTTATCAGGAGTTCGTCTGATTTTGATGTCATGTTTAGAAAGATTATAAAAACACACTCCTACATATGTTCTTCCATGTTCTCATGGTTTGATTTTTCTAATTCATTAAGTCAAAATAGAATTTGATATATAAAGTTCGTGATCAAGATACCTAATATAACTCATTAAGAGTAGTTTAGCTACTGTTGAAGACTATTACCCAGAATAAACTAAAGTCCAAAGACTATGACAGTTAATTGACCTAAACTCCTAGTTCTCAAGGTACAGCAAACCTATAGGTGAAGATTAAAACACACAACAGGCCTAGCACTTCTGCAACAACCAGAACAATCCAGAGATACTACTTTCCTTATAAATTTCCCACTTTACATATTGGGATTATCTCCTCTTTTAACTCTTCAGTAAAGTGTTTCTGGTTTTATAACAAAAGTTAGTAGGAAAATATTCACTTCAGAGAGTTTTTATAACTAGCTTTGTCAGAATTCCTTCATTTAAACAGTGGGAGTGCCTATATGGAGGATTTTATGCACTTAAATTAATATTCTACCAAGCAGACTTTATTTCCTGTCGTTTGATAGAACAGAAAAATGAGAACTAAGAAAATTCAAACCATTCAGTATTTTAAGCACACAGTCAACATCTCCGTTGGAGACACAAAATATTAAGGTTAATAGTTCTACTTTTAGGGGCGCCTGGGTGGCACAGTGATTAAAGCGTCTGCCTTCGGCTCAGGGCGTGATCCCAACGTTATGGGATCGAGCCCCACATCAGGCTCCTCCGCTATGAGCCTGCTTCTTCCTCTCCCACTCCCCCTGCTTGTGTTCCCTCTCTCGCTGGCTGTCTCTATCTCTGTCAAATAAATAAATAAAATCTTTAAAAAAAAAAAAGATAGTTCTACTTTTATAAAATAACTTTAGGACCTACCTACACATAAATATATAATTCCTACATCTTGCTGGAAAATCCCTATAAATTCTTCAGTTCACTGTAATTATTCCTCTGCATTTTCTTTTTCTTTTTTTTTTTTAGTTTTATTTTTAGAGGGGGGTGGAGGGAGAGAGGGGCAGAGGGAGAGGAGAGAGAGAATCTTAAGCAGGCTCCATACCCAGCACGAAGCCCCTACACGGGGCTTGTCTCACAACCCTGAGGTCATGACTTGGGCTGAAATCAAGACTCAGATGTTTAACCAAATGAGCCACCCAGGAGCCCTCACTCTGCATTTTCATAGAAAATTTTACTTTTACCACATTCCCTGAAACTTCTCTTAATAAGGCCCAATATGTCACACTTTTAACAAATTCTGGCTCTCATACAGAGAGGCAATATTAACTTGTTTTTCTTTGCTATTATTACAAGCGGTAAAATTTAATTGCAAAGAACATACATCCAAACAAGTCTTGGTGAGCTGAAGTAATTTTTTGGAGTAAACAAATTCAAAATCACATCAAGTGAAAATTTCGTTTCCTTTAGTTTTTAGGGCATGGCCGCTACGGCCAAGTTTTATAACCTGCACTAATTATCCTCATTTTTTAAATATAAAAATCATCACAGAAATGTTTGTTCTATTACGGTATCCTTGCAAATATTCAGGAAAAAGGAAAGAAAGTGACTAATAGACTATAAAGATACATTAGCAGTCCCATTGAAGTTTTATGTATGATTAACTATCTCTTCCCTTAGATAAACAATTTAAGAGGCAGAAAATTCAGTCTTATTATTTCCCAATTATTATTAAGAGTCTATCACATGGTAGATACGCACAGAAGACTCAGGCCTTGTAGGACATTTAACAAAACATCCTCCTACAGTAATGCTTTCATTATTTAAATTGGCACATGGCAGATTATGTTAACAGATTTATTTATTGACTAAGTCTAATCATATTTCCTCAGTTGGCATCAATACGATATCTACTATTTACGTCTCCTTCAACACTGGATATTTGTTCAAAAGTCTTCCATATTTGATTTCCACCACAAAATTTGGGGTTTAAATTAAATTTAGGTTTTATGGTAGATTACAAAAGATAAAGAAATAAAAGAACCCTAATGAGAGCTAAAATCGCTTGGTTTGTGAATCCCACTTCTAAGCCAAAACATTTCTTTTTATTGCAAGGAAACAGAACAGCAATGAACGAAGATCCAAAGTGACCTAATAGTATTTTTCAAAGATTGTTCATGTCATCACCTTTTCTGGCATATGGCTTTTCTATTTTAATGTTTTGTAAGTTTTCATTTGATTCAAAGTACAACTCAAGATAGCATTCTATTTAATAAATTATGTTTTCCAAAGTTTAAACGCCTATTATATCACAAAGATTTTGAATTACATGTATTTAAACCAAACAAAAATATGGAAAACATGGTTAACTTCATTTGTTTGTACAAAGCAAACCACGAAACTGTAAACTTCATGAGAACAGGGACCGTGGGTCTCTACCTTGCTTCCTATTCTATCATTTATTCATTCATTCAGCAAATATTTATTAAGTATCTACCATGTGCCAATGTTCTGGGCAATGGAGATACATCAATAAACAAAATAGACAAAAATCTGTCCCCTTTGGAACATACATTCCAATAAGGGGAGACAGAAAATAAACAAAATAGTAACTAAAATATAGAATATGTTAAAAAGTGAGTCGACAAAGGGGGCTGATCTGATTACGGGGGATGGGGTAGGCAGGGTGCCATTTTATTTATTTCTAAAAGACTAAGTAGTATCTATACCTGTGGGGCTTGAACTCACAACTCCAAGATCAAGAGTCTAATGCTCTTCCAACTAAGCCAGCCAGGCACCCCAGGGTGCCATTTTAAATAGCGTAGCCCGGTTGGCCTCACTGAGAAGAGAAGAAAGAAATGAGCCATGCGATAGGAAGAGAAAAGAGAAGTCTAGGTGAAAGTCCTGACATAAGGCAAGGACTACATTATTCCAGGAACTGCAAGATCTGTGTGCCTGGAGCTGGGAAAGTAGTAGGATACGAGTTGCGGGGGGTGGGGGTGGGGGGTAGAGATCACAGAAACCTTGAAGGTCACTGAAAAAACTCTGGTTTTATTTTAAGTAAAACGGGAGTCATTAACATGGTTCTAAGTAGAGAATTTACAATACCTGACTAAATTGGATCACTCAGAGAAAAAAATGAAATGAAATGAAACCACATAAATGAAATAAAATAAAATAAAATAAAAAATAAAACAAAAAACAAAATAAACTGGACCACTCTGATTGCTATGGTCAAAACAGATGGTGGGGCAAGAATGAAAGGAGGCAAAACAACTATCATGCAGCTCCAATAAGTCAAGTAGAGGTGTTGGACCAGAATGGGAGGAGCGAAGTTAAGAAGCTATTCAGATTATGTATATATTTTCAAGGTGGAACAAACAGCGTCTCCTGACTAACTAGAAGTGGGTAATGAAAAAAAAGTCAAGGTTAACTCCAAGATTTTTGCCTAGGTAACGGAAGAAAAAATAGACAAACTGAACTTCATGAAAAATTTTAAACTTTGTATATCAAAAGAAACCATCCACAGAGTAAAAACGGCAACCCACAGAATGGAATATTTGCAAATCATGTATATGCTAAGTGATTAACATCCAGAATATACAATGAACTCCTAAAATGCAACAACAGAACAATCCAATTCAAAAACTGGCCAAGGACCTAAACAGACAATTCTCCTAAGAAGATACATAAATTCCTGGTGCACTGTTGACAAGAATGTAAAATGGTACAGCCACTGTGGAGAAGAGTATAAATTTCCTCAAAAAATAAAAACAGAATCACCATATAACCCAGCAAGTATCTGGAAATATACTGAGAAGAACTGAAAGCAGGGTCTTCATGAGATATTTGAACATCCATGTTCATAAGAACATTATTTACAATAGTTAAACATGGAAGCAAGCTCAGTGTCCATTGATGGATGAATGAATAAACAAAATGTGGTATGTATGTACAATGGAGTATTGTTCAGCCTTAAAAAGTAAGGAAATTCTGCAATATGCTACACAGCCTGGATGAACCCCGAGGACATTTTGCTAAGTAAAATATGTCAGGAGCAAAATGATAAAATACTGTATGATTCCACTTTTCCACTTATATGGAGTACTTAGAATTGTCAAAATCATAGAGATCAAAAGTTTAATGGTGGTTGTCAGAGGCTGGGAGGAAGGGGAGAATGGGGAGTTATTGTTTTAAAAGTTAAGGAGTTTTGGGGCACCTGGGTGGCTCAGTCGGTTGAGTGTCTGCCTCCGGCTCCTGGGATCGAGCCCCACATCTGGCTCCCTGCTCAGCGGGGAGCCTGCTTCTCCCTCTCCCTCTTTTGCTCACCTTGCTTGTACTCTCTTGCTCTCTCTCTGTCAAATAAATAAATAAAATCTATAAATAAGTAAATAAATAAATGTTAAGGAGTTTCCATTTACAAGATGACAAGAGTTAACAGGATGGATGGTGGTGACGGCTGCACACAACGTGAAGGTATTTAATACCACTAAACTGCACAAAATGGTGAAGATAAATGTTTATGGATTTTTTTTAAGATTTTATTTATTTATTTGTCAGAGAGAGAGAGTGCATAAGCAGGGGGAGCAAAAGGCAGAGAGAGAAGCAGGCTCCCAGCTCAACAAGGAGCCCGATGTGGAACTCGAGCCCAGGACCCTGGGATCATGACCTGAGCTGAAGGCAGACTCAGCCAACTGAGCCATCCAGGTGTCCCTATATGTGTATTTTAACACAATTTCTTTAAAAAGTCTGATTAAAGTGGGTAATGAAGGGGGAAAAATAAAGTCTAGGCTAACTCCAAGGTTTCTGTTTAAAGAATAGAGCTAGGGAAGACTAAAGGAAAACAGTTTGAGGGAGAAGATCAGAAGTTCAAAGTTGGATACTTTTTAGTTTGAGGTATCTATTAGATATCCAAGTGGAGATGTCATGCAGGCAACTGAGATCTGGTCTGGAGATATAAATCTGGCAGTTGTGAGCTTACAGACAGTATTCACAGCCAGGAGATTTCATGAGCTCACCAAGGGAATGAATATAAATAAAGATAAGAGAGTCAAGTACTATACTGAACACTGGGCACTGGATAAGCCCAATGTTAAAGAGTTCAGGAAGAAAAGGAGGAACCATCAAAGCAAACGGAGAAGGGGCACCTGGGTGGCTCAGTCTTTAAGCGTCTGCCTTCGGCTCAGCGCATGATCCGGAGTCCTGGGATGGAGTCCTGGGATAGAACCCCGTATCGGGCTCCTCCTCTGGGAGCCCGCTTTTTCCTCTCCCACTCCCCTTGCTTGTGTTCCCTCTCTCGCTGGCTGTCTCTCTCTCTGTCAAATAAATAAATAAAATCTTAAAAAAAAAAAAAGCAAACCAAGAAGATGCAGCTGGCAAGTAAGAGATGATGAAAAACAACAATGTGGAGGACCAAATAAAGAAAGTATTTCAAGAAGAATAAAAAATGATTGATTGGGTCAATTGCTCTATCAAGATGACAACTAATAATTGACTATTGAATATCCTCCTATCAAGGTCAGACATGTACTCATTACAGTAAATATGCGTTCAGTGAATTTACACAGCAAAATATAATTAATCTTTGAAGATTTTATTTGAGAAGAGCGAGCGAGCGAGAGCACGAGCAGGGGGAGGGAGAGGGAGAAGCAGACTGCCCTGCTGCGTAGGGAGTCTGATGCAGGGCTCAATCACATGACCCTGAGATCATCACCTGAGCTGAAGGCAGACGGTTAACCGCTAAGCCACCCAGGCTCCCCAAATTATAATTAATCACTATTTCAAATTCTCTTTAATACTTCTGAAAATGCATCAAGTTTACTAAATATGTACAAATAAAATATCAACTTTGTCAAATTCATTTTTCTTTTACAAAAGTAATTTTGGTTCTGGACTTTGAGATTATCACAATTAAAACTGGAATTGTAAAAACAAACAAACAAACAAAAAGAACCACACCTGAATTGTCAGTGCTTTCACATATGGCCACCAAAATACTACTGTCTTCTACTTGGTAACAGTGGAAACCTCCCAATACTGGACAAAGTACAAAGAACAGTGGTCAGGGAACTAGTACCTGTCACTCACTTTCCCTAAGTCTCCATTTTTTTACCTGTAAAATTAATCTTCATATGTTCTTCCCTTTAAGAATGCCCTGTTCCTCCGATCAAATTCAGCTTCAGGTTCAGCTCCTACTACCTTCTCCCTAAGGATTTCCCAGGTTCTCTAGTGTCTGTTCCAACCTCTCTCTTCTCTGAACTCCAATAATCATCTGCTTTACTACATACAAACCTTTTGTTTGGTCCTACATCACATGCCTTGAGTATTCTCTTAGCTGTTTTATGAGTTTGTCTTAAGCATCCCTACAGTACCAGAAAAATACTTGATTTTCCCCCCTACAATATCTAATACAACATTGTATCAATAGAAATTAATGATTTAATGGGAGTAAATTAAGATTTAGTAAGGAAGACCTCTTCTGTTAGTTCCTACAAAGACTGAACATATAAGCTTTCTGTAAGACAGCCATGCTATAGATTTTTAAGACATACTGGATCAAAGACAAAATTCAAATGCATGTGTGTACATAATTAGCTCTTTGTCTGGGATAACTGAGACTAATCAGAAATCTTAAAACTAAAGTCAAAGGGTGCCTTAAACCAAGAGTACAGAGAGTTCATATTACTCCCCAAAATATGCAGAATACTAGATAGCCAGGAACAAAGTAAATCTAGTTATTGACAGATTTTAAGATCACTTCTCCCAGCAGAGATACCAAGGATTACTGGTTTTGACTCACCAATGATTTATAAAGACAAAGTACTAGACTAAATGCTTTAAACCATATGGGCCCAGAGGCACCTGGGTGGCTCAGTTGATTGAGTATCCAACTTCTGATTTTGACTCAGGTCATCATCTCACGGTTGTGGAACAGAGCCCCAATTTGGGCTCTGTGCTGAGCGTGGAACCAGCTTGGGATTCTCTCTCCCCTTCTCCCTCTGCCCCTACCCCCTGCTAGAGTGCAAGCTCTTTAAAAACTAGATAGATAGATAGATAGATAGATAGATAGATAGATAGATAGATAGATAGATAACAAACAAATATAGGGCTTTAAACCATGTGGGCCCATAGCCCACATGACGAAACTCTCCTGAGGAACTTGTCAAAATGCACGTTTCCTGGGTAAGTCTCTTCCAGCTAAGCAAATAAACAAGAAAGGGTTTGTAGAGAAGATAGGTGGGTTTTGAGTTCAGATGAGTTGGGAGAAATGTACCTACTATAACCAAGGGAAATGGAAAGAACTAAGAAAAAAATGATTTCATGCAGAAAACATATCAAAGTGGCAGGGCATCAGCCTACGCTAGCATGTGTAAGCCATATTGCCCACCACAATCAAGCCACTACTTAGCAATGGACAGGAGGAGAAACACATCTTCAGCCCTAGGAAGGCTTACACATAAGGAACTGAGCTATTTCTCTTCTTTCCATGCTCAGCTATATGAATCATCAATTTCAAGTCCTTTCCACATACCCACAGTATAATCTAAGAATGATGACCAGCCAATCTCCAGCCAATGGGGATAGGGCAGTTGTATGGATTTCCATTCATAATCTAAACCAAAATCATGACTCTAACTTGGGACTAAACTGCTTCTAATCACTTGACCTCTCAACAATCTCATGACTCTATCACCTTTCATATCCTCAGTGCTGGACCACATTCCTGACTCCAACCCATCACCGAAATTTAAAAATATCAGCCATTAAAGAGACATCCAATCACAGTTCTTCATGGATCCATGGGGAAGGTTAGGTGTCAGATAGTGACTGGTTCCAGAACCAAGATCTCTTTCAAGTGTCCCACAGGGTATCTGAAACTCTAGCTCTCAGCAATTTTCAAGTTGTTTTACTGACTTATTAGAGCTAAAGGCATGAAGTTAGTACCTCCTACTTGTACAACTTTAGGGTTACTTTTCACATTATATTCTATGTGAATGGCACCCCCTAGAGTACAACTCCAGAATACAATGTGAATGGTGATGAGGAGTTACGGGCCAGCCAGCCATATGCCAGTTAAGGGTTTCTCACAAGTATTCTGGTTCTCAAGATTTTATTAACATACTTTATATTCAAAGCACTACGTTAAGTTCTAACAGCTTTGAATGACTGCTGTGGATATTTAACATAATGAGCAAAAGTAACCTGTATCATCTTCTGGTTTTAAAGCCCATTATTTTATAACGCTAAGTTGGACTGGTGAACACAGATGTCAATTATTAGCAGGAAGGAAAAGATCCCAAAGTGGAGGGATAAATATGTTAGGACTTCCCGTAAGTAACACATGGGAACCATGATATGGCCTTGAACAGAATGAAACCAGTGTTTTGTTTTGTTTTTTAAAGATTTTATTTATTCACTTGACAGAGAGAGACAGCCAGTGAGAGAGGGAACACAAGTGGGGGGGGGAGTGGGAGAGGAAGCAGCAGGCTCCCAGCGGAGGAGCCCGACATGGGGCTCAATCCCAGAACTCCGGGATCACGCCCTGAGCCAAAGGCAGACGCCTAACGACTGAGCCACCCAGGCGCCCCTCGTGTTTTCTGAAGGCAACTTTTCACAGCCCCTAGTGAGAGAGATATGGGAGAAGAATGTCTGGTATTAGAGAGACTTTGCCATTAAATGATTAAAAGCAAACAAAAAAAAAGATATGATATAAGATATGATAATGCCTAGGACCAAGAAGATAACAAGAGAGGATGGAAAAGGACAGAATCTCTGAAGCAGTGACAACATAGCTGAGGAGTAAGTAAGTAAAGGGCACCTGGGTGGCTCAGTTGGTTGAGTGACCAATTCTTGATTTCGGCTCAGGTCACGATCTCAGGGTTGTGGGATCGAGCCCCACGTCAGCCTCTGCGCTCAGCGCAGAGTCTGCTTGTCCCTGTCTCTTTGCTTCTCCCCCTGCTTGCTCTCTCTCAAATAAATAAAATCTAAAAAAAAAAAAAAGAGAGAGAGATAATTAGAAGAAAGTAAAACTGTCCTTACTTACAGATAGTGTAGATAATCCAATAGAAGCTACAAAAAGCTAATTCAGTGAATTTAGCCAAGTTGCAGGATGCAAGATCAATATGCAACAAACTGTATTTAAAAAAAAACCAAAAACTGTATTCCTGAAGAGTAGCAATGAGCAAACAAAAGTTGAAATTAAAAACAAACACAATTACAGTGGTATCAGAAACTGTGAAATACTCAAGAGATAAATTTGACAAAGATGTATAAGACCTGTACTCCAAAACTCTGCTAGGAAAAAGCAGTGAAGACCTAAACTAATGGAGACACATGTTAAGTTCAAAGATGGGAAGATTCGATATTGTTAAGATGTCAGTTCTGTCCCCTAAAGGATTCAATGCTTTTGAAAACTGAAATCAAAATTCCAGAATGCTTTTTCTGTAGAAATCAGCAAGCTGACTCTAAAATTTGTTTGGAAATGCAAAGAACCTAGAATAGCCAAAACAACTTTGAAAAAGAAGAACAGAGTTGGAGGGCTAACACTAACTGATTTTAAGTTACAGTAAATCAAACCGTGTGGTACAGGCATAAAAATTAGACAAACATATCAATGTAATAGATCTAGAAATAGACCCACACATATATGGACGACTGATTTTTGACAAAAGTATAAAGGCAATCCACTGGAGAAAGGACAGTCTTCAAAAACTGATGCTAGGGGCTCCTGGGTGGCTCAGCTGGTTAAGTAACCGACTTGATTTCAGCTCAGGTCATGACCTCAGGGCGGTGAGACCAAGGCCCCAGTAGGGCTCTGCGCTGGGAGTGGAGCCTACTTAAGATTCTCTCTCTCTTTAAAAAAAAAAAAAAAAGATACTCAAAACCTACTGCTAGAAATGTATATTCATTGGGAAAAAAAAAAAACTTTGATGAATACCTGACACCACGGTATGCAAAATGAGCTTAAAATGGTAACAGACATAAATGTAAAACCAAAAAATGTACATCTGCTTGAAGAAAGCATAAAGAAAATCTCTGTAACCCTGGGTTAGGCAAGTATTTCTTAGATACAAAAACAAAAGTATAGCCAGCACATAAAAGAAAAAAATTGATAAATTGTACTTCAAAAGACTTTTAAAACCTTCTACTCTTCAAAAAACACTACTAAGAGAATAGAAAGACAAGGCACAGATTGGGAGAACATCTCTGCAAAACATGCCCCAATAAAAGATTTATACCCAGGGTGCCTGGATGGCTCAGTCGGTTAAGTGTCTGCCTTCGGCTCAGGTCATGATCCCAGGGTCCTGGGATAGAGCCCCACATTGGGCTCTCTGCTCAGCGGGGAGCCTGCTTCTCCCTCTCCCTCTGCCTGCTGCTCCCCCTGCTTATGCTGTGCGCTCTCTGTGTCAAATAAATTAATAAATACAATCTTTAAAAAATAATTTATACCCAGAATATATAAAGAACTCTCAAAACTCAGTAATAATAAACAACTCGATTTGTTTTAATGGGTAAAAGATTTAAACAGACATTTCACCATAGAAGATGTATGGATGGCAAATAAGCACTTGAAAATATTTTGGAAAAATAGTTCAGGAATTTCTGAAATAATTCTGCACCTATCAAATGATCCAGCCATGCCACTCCTATGTATTTACAAAGGTAACTTTATTTGTAATAACCAAAAACGGGAAACAAAGCATCTATCAACAGGTGAATAAAAATAAATAAATGTAATATGTCCGAACAATGGAATACTACCACAATAAGAAGAAATGAACAACTACTACATACAATATCTTAAAATAGTTATGCTGAAAGAAAAGAACCCAGAAAGAAGAAAGGAAGGGAGTGAAGGAGGAAATAGTATGAATTCACTTATATAAAATATAAACATGTACATGTAAAATTCTAGAAAATGCAAGCTAATCTATAGTAACTAAAAGGAGATCAATGTTGGGGCGCCAGGGTGGCTCAGTCGGTTAAGAATCTGCCTTCAGGGGCGCCTGGGTGGCTCAGTCGTTAAGCGTCTGCCTTTGGCTCAGGGCGTGATCCCAGCATTCTGGGATCCAGCCCCGCATCAGGCTCCTCAGCTTGGAGCCTGCTTCTTCCTCTCTCACTCCCCCTGCTTGTGTTCCCTCTCTCACTGGCTGTCAAATAAATAAATAAAATATTAAAAAAAAAAAAGAAATCTGCCTTCAGGGGCTAGTATCCAAAATCTATAAAGAACTTGTGAACTCAACACCCAAGGAACAAATAATCCAATCAAGAAATGGGCAGAAGACATGAACAGACATTTCTGCAGACATAAAAATGGCCGAAAGACACATGAAAAAGTGCTCGACATCACTCGGCATCAGGGAAATACAAATCAAAACCACAATGAGATACCACCTCGCACCAGGCAGAATGGCTGAAATTAACAAGTCAGGAAATGACAGATGTTGATGAGGATGTGGAGAAAGGGGAACCCTCCTACACTGTTGATGGGAATGCAAGCTGGTGCAGCCACTCTGGAGAAAGTATGGAGGTTCCTCAAAAAGTTAAAAATACAGCTACCCTACAACCTAGCAATTGCACTACTGGGTATGTACCCCAAAGATACAAATACAGTGATCCAAAAGGGCACCTGCACCCCTATGTTTATAGCAGCAAGGCCCACAATAGCCAAACTATGGAAAGACCCCAGATGTCCATTGACAGATGAATGGATAAAGATGTGGTACACACACACACACACACACACACACACACACACACACACACACACACACACACACACACACACACACACACACACACACACACACACACTGGAATATTACACAGCCATCAAAAAATGAAATCTTGCCATTTGCAATGATGTGGATGGAACTAGAAGGTATTATGCTAAGCGAATTAAGTCAATCAGAGAAAGACAATTATATGATCTCACTGATATGTGGAATTTGAGAAACAAGGCAGAGGATCATAGAGGAAGAGAGGAAAAAATGAAACAAGACAAAACCAGGGAGGGAGACAAACCGTAAGAGACTCTTATCTCAGGAAACAAACTGAGGGTTGCTGGAGTGGAGGGGGGTAAAAGGGATGGAGTGGCTGGGTGATGGACACTGGGGAGGGTATGTGCTGTGGTGAGCACGGTGTATTGTGTAAGACTGATGAATCACAGACCTGTACCCCTGAAACAAATAATATATTGTATGTTAATAGTAAAATAAATAAATCTCAAAAAAAAAAAAAGAATCTGCCTTCGGGGATGGTCGTGATCCCAGAGTCCTAGGATCAAATCCGCGTCCGGCTCCTTGCTCAGCGGGAAGCCCGCTTCTCCCTCTGCCTGCTGCTCCCCCTGCTTGTGCTCTGTCAAATGAATAAATAAAATCTTAAAAATAAATAAATAATAAAAAATAAAAGGAGATCAGTGTTTACAGATGCTGCAGGGGAGCATGATAAGAGGGAGGGATTACAACGGGGAATGAGGAAACTTTGGGAGTGACTGATACGTTCACTATCCATGTCAAAACTTATCATATTGTGCATTTTAAACATATAAAGTATATTATGTGTCCATTATATTTCAATTTCTTAAAAAGTAGAAGAACAAAACAAAGTATAAAGAAGGGGAAAAAGTCAGGGCTCCTGGGTGGCTCAGTCGTTAAGCGTCTGCCTTCGGCTCAGGGCACGATCCCGGGGTCCATGCTTAGCAGGAAGCCTGCTTCTCTCACTCCCATTCCCCCTGCTTGTGTTCCCTCCATCGCTGTCTGTCAAATAAATAAATATCTTAAAAAAAAAAAAAAAGAAGGGGAAAAAGTGATAAAGGTTTAAAAAAAGTCAGGAAGAAGCACTGTTTGTCCAGAAGGGAGTGGAGAGATCCCTGAGGATTCAATGTAGTTTGAAACAGCTGGATATGAGAAGATAGTGAAATAAGCCAAACATCATCTGTAGGCAGTGAGAAACATGGCTATGACACACAGAGAGGAATCATTCCTTGAGAAAGAGCAGAGGACAGAGCACAAGGCAGAGTAAGGTGCCAGGTTAGCTCAATACCTCATTAATCTATAACACACTATTTATAGTACATTCCCCTTGGCCAGTCAGCTTTTTAAAATGCAAAAGTCAGATTGCTCTCCTGGCTTATTTCACTGATAAATACAACTGAAACGAGATCCAGACAAAGCCCATATTCTCTCATGGGTCCTGTCCAGACAATCAAACTTAGCTCAGCTTGCTTTGAAATGGTATTTCTCAAGAGAGTCTTCCACACCTTGTATAATTCATCTTGATAATAAGCATTTCAAGGAAACACATAGTTTAGCAGAAAATACTGATATTAACTTGTATTTCTAAATTGCTTGAAGGAGAAAAAGCTTATTCAAAGTATTCTTGTGTCATATATGTAACAAAAATGTCATGTTCTAAATAAACAGCCCAGTGAAAAGAGCTAATAGACGTCTTATACTGCTGTCTGGATCATGGATCCAGTCCCTACCCTCTTGCCCTACCCTTCTGCAATAAACTCAAATCCCACCTTCTCAGTAAAGTCTTCCTAAGTCCCCTCCCTTGATAGAATTAATCACACTTTTCTACCCCTTGAACAACAGCACTTAGTTCCTTAGGCTATTAGAGGTTAACAGATGTCCTACTCATCACAAACCCTAAACACAGTGTTCTGTATATATTAGGTGCTAAAACAAAAAGAGTTTGGGGGTGGCTGGGTGGCTCAGTAGGTTAAGCATCTGCCTTCAGCTCAGGTCACAATCTCAGGGTCCTGGGACAGAGTCCCACGTCAGGCTCCCTGCGCAACAGGGAGTTTGCTTCTCCCTCTCCCTTTGCTCCTCTCCCCCCACCCCCGCGGAGGCTCTCTCTCTCTCAAATAAATACTAAAAAAGAAAGAAAAGAGTTTGATGGCATAAAGCCAAAGGTGACGAGACCTAAAGAGGCCAAGAGCAAACCCAAGGCTCACCAGAGTTCTGGTTCCCCTTGATTAAGTGTGGAAACTATAGCTTACTGGGTCTAAGAGGATGGGTTCTTAGGAGTTCATATTATTATTCTGTCTACTTTGTGTATATTCAAAATTCTCCACATAAATTGTTAAAAAATAATAAAAGGTAGATGAAGATATGATCAAACTTTTTGTTCTTACTTTCCTACCTTTGAACTTTTCTTTCCTTTTTCCTTTAAACTTGATCTTTGCCAGCCTCCCCCTCTTGTTGTCAACAGGTCCACTGGGTCATTAGCCATTTAACAAATGGTGGTTTGGAGGATAAAAGACAGAGCCTTTGCACAAGCACTGGAATTCCAAATGCTAGACTCTTGGCTCCACAATGTCTGATTCAGAAGAACTGCTGGGAGCTATTAGTTTAGCTCGCCCACCCAGGCATATGAAGACTCGTAGAGTTCCTTTTACACCACTCCCATATGCCTCTCATTTATGCCTACACAGTTTTGTGATTGGGAGCTTTCTTTTAGCACAGGAACTGATCAGATCCAGTGTAACCACAGAAATTATTAGGAAGATCTAAGGATACGGCATCCAAAAGGAAGCAGTTTCAAATGTGGAATTGCAACAGAATTTTTTCTAGTGGGGCAATAATAAAACAAAAATGCACTTTCAAAATCCCCAGACACAAGATGAGGAGGATATACAGTAACAGTATAGCAGATGCATCTGGCCTAAATGAGACCATTTGCCATTTTGTAAACTATTTTGTGCTTTCCCACCTCTGAGTCTTTACTAACATTCTCCTCTATACCTGCAACAGTGGCCTAAGGGATACCTGACTCTCTATTTTCATTAAAAAAACAAAACAAAACAAAAACTTGTTAAAGTATTACTTCTTTCTTCTTTCTTGATACAAAGATACTAGGAGTAATCTCATGCCTGTTTGGTTTTTTTCCACCGCTCACAAAGAGAACAAAGTAAAGGGAAAGAGATGGGAAGATCTTCTACGGTAGCTACACTAGAGCTGAAAGAGGAATAGGTGGTTATTAAAAAGAACAAGAAATGTCATAACGTGAAAATAACTCAGCGTGGGCAGTACAAACTCCGAGTGGGGAAAAGATTAAAACATTTCCTCACACCAGCCCACTGGTGGCACCATGAGCCCAGGACCTGGTATTGGGTGCAACAGATTAAGTTGGTTCTTGGGCAGATAGGCTTCATTCTTGCCCCCCAAATATGGACAAGTTAAGGAAGGTCAACATAATCATAAATACACTCTGGCAAAAACGTGTAGAGTAGCTAAAGAGAACACTTATAACTCATATCCCTGATTCCACATGCAAGAACTGGGGGGAGAAGTATAACTTACACTTGAGTCAAAGGCTGATAACGGCCTCACCTCTGATTGAAGGAAGAGAAAGGTAGCCAACAAACAAGCCAAACAAAAAATTGAGGATTCCAGTCATGATCTGCTCTTCTTTTTTTTTTTTTTTTTAAGATTTTATTTATTTATTCGACAGAGATAGAGACAGCCAGCGAGACAGGGAACACAAGCAGGGGGAGTGGGAGAGGAAGAAGCAGGCTCATAGCAGAAGAGCCTGATGTGGGGCTCGATCCCAGATCGCCGGGATCACGCCCTGAGCCGAAGGCAGACGCTTAACCGCTATGCCACCCAGGCGCCCCGATGATCTGCTCTTCTTTACATCAACATCACTTTTAAAGTTATCCTTCAAGGCCTGGTTCAGATGACATTTTCCACATACAACCTTTACTGACTATCTCCTTTACTCTATTCATATGTCCTCACCTTAACCTGTCTCACTTAGTTACTTGTATGCACAGTCCATACACCTCTCACAAGCTATCAAGTTTCTTAAGATCTGGAAAACTTGTCTTATGCAGAATTCCTAGCTCTCTGCCTTTCATGAAAATGGAATATATGGGGCTGGCTCCGTAGGTAGATCATGTAACTCTTGATCTCATGAGTTTCAGCCCCACAATGGGTGTAGAGATTAAATAAAAACCTTTAAAAAATAAATAACCAGAAAACAAATACTTATTATAAAACATATACAAATTAGATGGGGTATAATAATTCTATCTAGGAGATCGAGGAGAATAATAATTTTTAGTAAGGTCCTGGATTTAGCAAACTTTACCAAATATATACACACAGAGCTAACGCAAAAAAGTCTTATAATGTAGCTGAGGACTTAAACAAAAGCAGTGTGCTGTCAAGTTATCCTGTAAAATTGGCAAACACTGGAATGATCACACACTCAGAAAATGACAGGTGTGGAGATCTGCTTAGCCCATCACTCAAACGCACACCTGCACTCACTTAAGTATGTGACTTTGTGACCCAACTCTTAGCTTAAATATCGCAATGCAACCCAGATGAGTAAGATGTAGAACTAGGAGAACTTCTGAGGCCTTCTGACCACATAGAAGCAGACTGGGATTTATTCCTATCAAAGTGGTATTCAGAACAGTCCTCCCCACATGGAAATAGGCCTTACACACATACTTCCTTTATTAAAATCAGTTTGAAATTTTTATTTGGCCTTACTGAAAAAAGGTACAAGTACCCACAATAATATATCAGTATCCTGTAAGAAACTAATTTACGGGGCACCTGGCTGGCTCAATCAGAGGAACATGTGACTCGATCTTGGGGTTGTGACTTTGAGCCCCACGTGGGTGAAGAAATTACTTAAATAGGGGCGCCTGGGTAGCTCAGTCATTAAGCGTCTGCCTTCAGCTCAGGGCGTGATCCCAGGGTCCTGGGATCGAGCCCCGCATCGGGCTCCTCCGCTGGGAGCGTGCTTCTTCCTCTCCCACTCCCCCTGCTTATGTTTCCTCTCTCGCTGGCTGGCTCTCTGTCATATAAATAAAAATAAAATATTTTAAAAAAGAAATTACTTAAATAAAACTTAAAAAAAAGCAGCTAATTTATAATTCTGAATTGGGATTTTGACAATTTAAAACATTTTTTTAGGGGTGCCTGGCTGGCTCTATCTCTGGGTCATGAATTTTGAGATTACTTAAGTAAACAAATAAATAAAAATTTTAAGGAAAAAAAAACATTTTTAGTTCTGCCATAAAATAAATTTATTCATCAAACAGAGGTTTTGGTTTCATTAAAAAGCTTTCTGGTGGGAGGGCACCTGGGTGGGTCTGTCGATTAAGTGCCTACCTTCAGCTCAGGTCATGATCTCTGGGTCCTGGGTTCAAGCTCTTCATCAGGCTTCCTGCTCAGTGGTGAGTCTGCTTCTCTCTCTCTCTCTCTCCCCCTCTGCCCCTCCCCCCAGCTCATGTTTTCTCTCTCTCTCTCTAATAAATAAAATATTTTTTAGAAAAGGAAAAAAAGTTTTCTGGTGGAGTGCCTAGGTAGCTCAGTCGGTTAGGCATGGGACTCTTGATTTTGGCTCAGGTCATAATTCGGGGTCATGGGACAGAGCCCCGCACTGGGCTCCTCACACAGCACGGAGTCAGCTGGAGTTTCTCTCCCTCTGCCCCTC
Organism: Ursus maritimus; assembly: GCF_017311325.1. Classification (NCBI taxonomy): domain Eukaryota; kingdom Metazoa; phylum Chordata; class Mammalia; order Carnivora; family Ursidae; genus Ursus; species Ursus maritimus. The sequence continues at coordinate 23,551,147 of NW_024424675.1, read as the reverse complement.
CCCCCACTTGCATGCATATGTGCACTCTCTCAAGTAAATAAAGTCTTTATTTTTTAATATTTAATTTAAATTCAATTAATTAACAATGTATTACTGGTTTCAGAGGTAAATGAAAGTTTAAAAAAAAAAAAAAAAAAGATTCTCTCTCTTTCCCCATCCTCTCCCCCCCAACCGCAGGAACACTAGACAGCACTTAGCACCATACTTGGGAGCATTTTATTTTATTTTAAAGATTTGTTTATTTTTAGGGGCACCTGGGTGGCTCAGTTGTTAAGTGTCTGCCTTCGGCTCAGGGTGTGATCCCAGAGTCCTGGGACCAAGCCCCTCATCGGGCTCCCTGCCCTGCTGGGAGCCCTGGTTCTTCCTCTCCCACTCCCCCTGCTTGTGTTCACTCTCTCGATGGCTGTCTCTCTGTCAAATAAATAAATAAAATCTTAAAAAAAAAAAAAAGGTTTATTTTTAGAGAGAGAGAAAGAGAGAGCACAGGGGGAGGGGCAGAGGGAGAGAGAATCCTCAAGCTGATTCCATGCTGAGTGAGGAACCTGATGCAGAGCCCAGGACCCTAAGATCATGACCCGAGCCAAACTCAAGAGTTGGCAGCTTGAACGAGTTGAGTGACCCAGGCACCCCACTTTGGGGTATTTTAAACAGCAAAATCACCAACAAAAAGAACAAAAATGTGAAAAACATGGCACTAAGTAATCATAAAAAAGACTGGCTTACAGTATGAGAGCTGAAGCAAAAAGCAGAGTGTCACCTTCTTCAGCTTCAGCTGGGAATGTGTTAGGCGACTCCAAATTTTCACTGCTCTGATCACATCCACAAATGACCACTATACATTGACTTGGGGATTATAGATAAATTTTAGCAAGTAGGCAAATCTGCAAATACAGAATCTATAAATTGATTCTGATAATGATAATCAATTGTGTATCATACAATGATTATTTAGCCATAAAAAGGAATGAAGTACTGAGTCATGCTATAACATGGATAAACCCCAAAACATGCTAAGCGAAAGAGTCAGTTACAAAAGGCCACATATTGTATTTCCCCCCCCAATTTTAAATAATCACAATTAATTCAGGAGAGTTTAAATATAATTCAAGTCAAACAAAGAATGTTTCTAATACTTTATATGAAATGTCAAGAATAGAAAAATCCAGAGACAGAAAGTAGATCAGGGCCTGGGAAAGGGAAAGATACACATTATTAATGTGTATGGGGTTTCTTTCGGGGTGATGAAAATATTCTGGTATACAGTGGTGATGGATGCACAACCATACATAAATACTAAAATCCATTAAACTGTCCACTTCATATATATATGTGTGTATATATGTATATATATACACACACACACACACCCCATTAAGAATATGGTATGTGAATTGTATCTTAATAAAGCTATTTACCAAAAAAAGCTTATCTTAAAGACATTATTTCCTGACTTATGCCCAGCAGTCATACAGGACTTTTTCAAATTAATACCCCCAAAAAATATATATTGTACTTTATCATACTCTCTTACCTGGGTATAACTTAATCAGCTCATTTCTAGTACAGTAAGCATATAGTTAACCCTCCTCCAAGCTCACAGTTTTCTATTAAGATTGATGCTGGTTTTTCAAAGAACGTAACTGAGGGACACCTGGGTGGCAGTCAGTTGGGTGTCTGACTCTTGGTTTTAGCTCGTGTTATCATCTCAGGGTTGCGGGATGGAGCCCCTCATCAGGCTCCACTCAGCACAGAGTCTGCTTGAGTTTCTCTCTCCCTCTCTGCCCCTCCTGCTCGTGCTTTCTCTCTCCCTCAAATAAATACATCTTAAAAACAAAAAAAGGGAATGTAACTGAACATTTGATGAAGAAAAAAATTAATTTGTAACAAAATTCTTTTATTTGAATTTAATAACATCTGCAAGTTTGTAGCATGCCCATCTAAGCAACTTCCAGAAGAAAACAACCACAACAACAACAAAGGGAGAGAAATGTTACCAATCACTCAAGAACCCACAGTCTGAAAACCCCTTTTTCTACCGTTACACCCATCCAGGTGGTTACATAAGCAACAGAGTGAGAAAACCACTTCTCTGTTCAAACTTTCAAATTCTGAATTCCAGCAAACTTTTCAAAGATCCAAAAGTGACAATAATATGAAAAAGAGAACAAAAGAACTTTAAAAGGTCATGTAAAGGTCACCTAGTTCTACCTAGGTTCCATATCCTTCTTTCCTACCCAACCAAGAATTCAGCCCGTGTGACTCACGGCAGGATAGTTCAGATTTTCTTAATAAAAGATCTTACTTGAGGTTTATTAGGAAACATTCCAATTTTTACTGAATGCTAACTATGTGTGAGGCACTGAATTACACCTAATTCTCTGAATCAAAAAGTAAAAATACCTATATATATTGTAGTGGCCTTAAAATGGAAGTCAGCTCCAAAACCTGACAGGTGATAATGGTGGGGGGGGGGGGGCTGGGGGAGACTAGTGAAATACATTAGCTCTTGAACCAGAAGATTCTCCAAAGTATCAACTCCATGTATATTTGTATATATATTTGTTTGCTTGTTACCGGCTGTCTCCTCACTAGACTGAACCCTACAGGAGCAAGGAGTTCATTATCATTGCTCTAGGGTCCCTAAAAGTTAAAACTGTACCTGGCACATAGGAGGCACTCAATAATATTTGAGTTCTGTGAATAAATCATATTTGTGAATGAAGTCAAATAATCAGATGTTTTTCTCTGGCTTCCCTGTAATTACAATTTTTATAAAACTTCACTTTAACCTTGCACGTAAGAGGGAGAAGTAAGAAAACCACCACGCACTTATTTTTCCTCCATTTTCTTTAAAATTCCAAATAATCCATTGTTGTTCAAAGTCTCCTAAAGACCAACGTAATGGATTTATTTTACAATTCATGGCCAGGAAGATGAGCTGGTGTGGCATCATCACTCAGAAAAGGGAAGCTATATATATGGTATAACCCATAGTTTCCACAGTGGTTTCCACCTTCCTCTCTTGGAACCTCATCAACTTCATTGTGCTTTTGCTCAGGCTGATAAAATTTCCCTTTATCCTCTCTTTCTCCTACTTGCCTCTTCTCAAGAAGAGTGTAAATAAAAAAAAAAAAAATTTAAAAAAAAAAAAGTAAAACTCCTTTCATCCATTTTTTTAAATATGCTCTTGGCAAATGAGAATTAGTCATCTTAATTCATTACAAAGTCTATGGTTTAACCCAACACATCTCAAATTTTTTTAAAGTTTATTTATTTTTAATAATCTATACCCAACATGGGGCTCAAATTCACAACCCCAAGATCAAGAGTTGCACACTCTACCAACTGAGCCGGCCAGGTGCCCTGAGATCCTGCATTTTTAACAAGCTCCTAGGTGATGCTGCTAGTCCCCAGAATATACAATGTGTATCTACTTTTCTCATTGCTAAGGTAAATTTGATGCTGCCTGCCCCACCCCTTCTGGTCTAGTTCTAAAAAGTATACAACTAGTGGACTGCCAAAAAAAGACCCTTAAAGGCTCATCATTCCTCTATGCTTTCTGTTCATCAGGCATGGCTTCTTGAACCTTTCAATTGTTTTCCTTTTTTAAGATTTATTTATTTGAGAGAGAGAGCGCACGCACGCGCGCCCATGAGTGGGGGGGAGGAACAGAAGGGGAACAGAGAATTTCAAGTAGACTCTGCATTAAGCATGGCTGGTCATGGGGCTCAATTCCATGACCTTGAGATCATGACCTGAGCCGAAAACCACGAGTTGGACACTCAACTGACTGAACCACCGAAGCACCCCTCAACTGGCTTTTTTCTTAATCTAATTGGGGATCTTCTTTGAACCCTCTCGAATGCTGGCCACATATATCTCTTAAGCTGAAATACATAAATACGAAATTAAACCTTAAGTTTTCCCTGAATACAGCCCAAAGGTACGATAACTGTTTCTGAAACAACAATGTAATGAAGTTCATTTTAGTTTGTAGTCCCAGATGAGATGAAATTATGTACATAACCAGCTGTTCCCCTATATAAACTGATTATTCACTTTGCTATTTCTTTGTTAAGTATCACTGGATTTGAAAATTAAACTTACTTTGAATTTAACCCAATTCTCCAAGGAACCAAACCCTGGTACTGAGAAGTATTTTCTCTAGATCTTGGTTTTCTCCTCTGTGAATAGTTAGAGGCAAAGGTTGTGACTGCTTTCTAGTCTTACTTCCAAGAATCTATGACTCTAGAGTCTGTATTTCCCTCTTCCCTCTACAGTGTATGGGATCTCTGACCTTTTATTTTGCTCTTTTTTGCCTAATGAAAAGCCCTTTTGCTTACTTCCCAGCTCTTCAAAGAGAAGAGCCTGCCATAAACTATATATACATTACTACATTTATCCTTACAAGGAACTCTCTCTCTGAGAAGTTCATATAATGAGCTGGAAATATCCTGAAGTAACTAGAGTCAAAAATCAAAACTAAAAAAAATAAAAATAAAAAAAAAAATAAAAAAAATAATAAAAACTAAGTTTAAAAAAAACCAGGGGCCTCGTGGCTCAGCTGGAAGAGCACGTGACTCTTGAACTTGAGGTCGTGAGTTCAAGTTCCCCATCTGGTGGAGAGAGGACTTAAATAAAAATTTTTTTAAAAACCTTTAAATTATCTTCTCAGTGTCAATCCAACAAAACCATAAACAGCCAAATGTACACCTTTTTTGTTCACTTTTGTTGTTATCCTGACCAGAGTCAACACCTGTAAGCAAGTTAAAAAAAAAAAGCTGTGCTTAGGTGTATGCGACTGGAGAGCTGTAGCTGAGGAAAAGCAATCATTTAGCTCTTCTCTTAAGTCTCAGCAGCTGTGTTTTCCTGATGACAGAGAATCTGTCCACCTGCTCCCACAGATGGTACAGCTGTAGCTTAAGTAAAACACCTGGTTCCGTACATTCTTTCCATGCAGTTTGCTAGAACAATGCTAGCTGCAGATTAGGCAAGCCCTGGTCAGCATTTTCATTTATTGCCCAGATTAAGGCCAACCACAGGATGCTAAATATGCCTTTCATTCCCAAACACAAATACAACAATGTTAAAAAAGTTACAATAATAATGCCAAAGAATTTTAAAATGAATAAATAATAATATCAAAGAATTGTTAAAAAGTGTGACAATCCTAGATTACAAATTTGGCTATCATTAACCACTTCCCAAATTAGGACATTTACCGCAAGATAATCCTAGTAAAACAAGCTCAACCACCAGCAGCCAGTACTTGACTAAGAATGGTAGTGTCTTAGTGTCAGTATAGTGAATGTGCTGAATGAATGGACAATGCTAAATAAAAATCACATAAGAAATGAGACTTTCTTCCTAGTTTTACACTTAAGAAACTTTACAATTGAGAAATTTTTTATTCTCCCCAAGCAACCTTAAATTAACTTCTATCAGAGGAATTTTCTCCCCATTGAAGAAGATTCATCAATACTGGTAAACTACAAACAGTGATTATTTCCTGTGCAAAAAAACAAAAATACTCATGAGGTGATACATGATTTCACGCCATAGTCCATAAGTTAGTTTGAACGTTGCCAAGTTATACTTTTTGGCGTATTTGACGGCTTATGGAGAAAATGGTGTGAAATATTAGAAATTAGGGATATCCCAGGAAAACAATAAACTACAGACAATGAGAACTTGGTTAGCAAAAGACAACACAGCATTATCTGGTATATAAAAAGCAGTCAAATTCAAGTCATATGCCCTGGGTGAAAAATAAAATCAAACATCAGTCAGCATTAACTAGTCTTTCTCCCTAATACTTTCTCAAACATCTCCATTTATCACTTTTACCACAAAGTATCCCATAAGAAGTTTTTCTTCCCTGAAATGCTTCCACCATCAAGATTTTGATGGTCTTCTTGTCAGATTTACACCCTCTACAGCAACAGTTCCCAAAGTTGTTTTTAGACCACCTTTAAGAGAACTACTTAGGAAGCCCGAGGAAAATGCAGATTCCTGGGCCCTGCCCCAATCTCCAGTATTTAAATCTCTGGGAGGTGAAATCCCAGGAGCTACATTTAACAAGTTTCCCAGATGCTTGAGGTACACACCAAAGTGTACACCGCATATAGTAATTTTCCCTCATTAATCATTATTTTAATATAAGTCTACATTTACCAATTACTTGACATTATTCAGCTTCATTACTCTGGAATTCCGAAACAAATATAAATTCATTTCCTGTTTTGTCTGTCCTCCAAGAGTCTACTTCATTATCTCCCCAATTTGTCTCCTTGGTCCCCTGACTGGCCCAAAGCAGGTCTTATGCAAATGTTGAACTTATCTCACAAAGGCAGTTCGATTTCTTTTTCCTTCTGAGAAAAATATTAACAGCATGGGAATTTGATCATAATTTGATGAATGTGTCATGAAGTTAGATATCAAAAGCAAAATGCATAATCTGGGGCGCCTGGGTAGCGCAGTCGTTAAGCGTCTGCCTTCGGCTCAGGGCGTGATCCCGGCGTTCCGGGATCGAGTCCCACATCGGGCTCCTCCGCTGGGAGCCTGGTTCTTCCTCTCCCACTCCCCTGCTATGTTCCCTCTCTCGCTGGCTGTCTCTCTGTCACATAAATAAATAAAATCTTTAAAAAAAAAAAGCATAATCTGTCATATGTATCATTTACATGGTGAGGAAAAAAATCCACCAAAATATCTCCGTGGCATTAATGAGCTGAAAACCGGCAAAGCTTCTGTAATTCAAGCCTGGAGAGTTCGATCCACCTGAAGCTCTTCTTCCTCTATATGTCACCAATAGAAGAAAGGACCTATTTTCATTTCCAAACACAGTTCTGTCCGGTTACAGGCTCATTAATTCCTCTTTCTACTACCAGACAGATGGAGAAACATCATCTCCTACAACCACAGGTAAGAGGAGGATCTGCAAGAGCCAACTGCTCCAAAATGGACGACCTTGCACTTTCTGAGAAAGGGATAAAGATTTGAATGGTGCCTGGCAGCCTCATGAAGCAGTCAATCGTTTATCTGCCTTTTTATAGAGCATTTGGAAAGTTCTCTGAAATGAAAGGTGTGACCACTTTAAAGGCATCTCACTACTAACATTGAACAAATCAATACTGAATGTTGCTGTTGTTCATAAAATCTGTTCCAAGGTACTTAAAACAACTTAAGAGATAAATGTCTTTGGTCTTGTTTAAAGCAAAGATCTGGCAGAACAGTTTCATGGACTTTCCATCTGACCAGAAATTATAAAGACTCTGCAAAATATTATGTATAGTATGATTCCACTTAAGAAAAACACTGCACCATTTGTGTACTACAGATGTATGTAAAGGTATCCAAAAAAAGTCTGGAAATACAAACTTTCAGTCATGAGGTGAAAGGGAATTTTTACTTTTTACTCGTCACAAATTTTTGTAGAATGTCTTAAATTACTTTTGTAAAATACTTTCCGAAAATTTAACTGCCAAAGTGGAATACTATAAAATAAATGATCCATCATTCAACATGGCTGAGAAATAGAACATGGTAGCTAACACAGTCAGTCTATACATCGCTATGGAGTTAGGACTTCTGTTGAGGTCTTGTCTCTTCTACCTAATCAGAGAAGACAGGCCCTGTGTGAGTCAATTCATCATCCAAGCAACCTGTTTCCTCAACTGTAAAGTGTAGGTGGTAATACTACTCAATTCCCAGGCTGTTTTGAGCACTGAATAATACATGTGAAATCCCCCAATAAACTATTATTTTTCAAACTATGTATGTATTACAAATACACTTTAAAATACAACACGAAACACTATATGGTTAAAGCTTTCTTCAGATATTCCAATGTACTTTGTACACAGTTTATGTATAAAACACTATACACAAGTCATAATGAACTCCTATAGTCATTATAGCAATGATCATTTTGCACAGAGTTAAGACACAAGAACTATGTTAGACTAAATCTATACAAAGTCTAGTAAATTTCAGTCACAAATCTTTCAGAGAAGTACTCAGGAACTTTCTCAATAAATAAATTCCTAATATTTTACTTCCTTGTCAAATAGCTCTCACAAAAATAAGAACAAAGTCTGTACAATCTAAATTCTAAATAAGGAGCTTCACAAGTATTCAAATGATGAAGAGAATTTATCTATTCCCCCTATTTCACTCCAAAGGCCTTGTTGGGTCCCACCTCTACTTTCATTCACCATGTTATTTGTATACCCTATTAACCTACTCAACATCTCTAGTTGGATATTTTACAGACATCTCACATACTAAAAGTCCTCTGTCAAATTCTTGGTTCACCATCCTATCCCAAACCTATCTGGGGTTCCTAATGTCTCCCCAATCTTCTCTAAAATGAGAAAATTAGCAACGTAAGCCAATAATTTTAGAGTCATCTTTGACACACAACCTCCCACCAATTTCAAATCCAGTGAGGCAAATCCTATCAGTCATACCTTCAAAATACCCTGAATCCAACTATTTCTCCTTACTTCCACTGTTAACATTCTAGTCCAAACCACCAACCTCCTCTCTCTTGTCCTACAGCAATGATTTCTTAATCCAC
>NW_024424675.1:23541094-23542562 GCF_017311325.1 Ursus maritimus | reverse complement strand
TTGCCCCGTGAAGAATGTTTTCCCCAAGAGCAGAGTGATCTCTTTAAAAGGTAAAGGAGATAATGTCACTCTGCTCAAAAACTTCCAAATTCTTCCCATCTCATTTAGAAAACCCAAAATCCTTTCTATGACTCTTAAGGTCCTCCATGGTCTGGCCCTGTTCACCTCCCTGAGATCAGCTTCTCCAATGTCGCCCTTACTCAATGTGCTCTAGTCTTACTAGCCTCCTCGCTGTCTTGTGAACCTATCAGGCATGCTCCCACCTCAGGGTTGTGACACTTGCTATTTATTCCCATTGCCTGGACTCCTCCTCTCCCAGATATCCATATAGCTAGCTTCCTTCTTTCGGATCTTTCCTCAAATGTCACTTCATCAGAAATCTTTCTCAACTACTCTAATAGCACTCCCTATCACCCTCTCCTAACACACTCTTTCTACTTTACTGCTACCTAACTATATTAAACAAGTGTGTATAAAATATATTTTAATGCCATTAAATTTCAAGATCTGTGAGAGGGCTTCATTTTGTTCACCACTGTATCCCTCAGACCTTTACAAAATAGAGGCTCAGCAAATGTTAAAAGACTGGTGAGAACGTAGAATAAATGGAATTCTCACAGACTGCTGATGCAAATATAAACTGATACAACTCTGGAAAATTTTTTGGCAGTATCTACTAATGCTGAACATTCACACAATCAATGACCCTCCAATTCCACTCCTAGGTATGTACTCAACAGAAAGACACACATACATATACCCAGACATAGAAGAATGTTTCCTGCAGCATTATTCCTAATTAACCCCAAGCTGGAAAAAAATCAAAATATGCATCAGCAAAAGAATGGATAAACTGTGGTATACATTTACAGTGGAATTCTACACAGCAATGAGAATGAATTATTAACACAAGAACACGTGTCATTACTGTTGAGCAAAAGAAGCCAGATACAGAAGAAAACACAGTATATGACTATTTATATATACTGTTCATTTTTTTTAAAAGAGGCAAAACTAGGGGCGCCTGGGTGGCTCAGCCGTTAAGCGTCTGCCTTCGGCTCAGGCCATGATCCTGGGGTCCTGGGATCAAGCCCCGCATTGGGCTCCCTGCTCGGCGGGAAGCCTGCTTCTCCCTCTCACACTCCCTTTGCTTGTGTTCCCTCTCTCGCTGCCTCTCTGTCAAATAAATAAATAAAATCTTAAAAAAAAAAAAAAGAAGTGAAACTAATGAATGGTAAAAGAGGTCGGGATATTGGCTACCCTGGGGAAGAGGGAGGAACAGTAACTGGAGGGTGAGAAGTGGGCTTCTGAAGTAATTGCGTAAATGTTCTATTTCTTGATCTGGTTAGCAGTTACATTAAGTATGATCACTTTGTGAAAATTCACTGGGCGGTAAATTTAGGGTTCACATAAAGAGAGAAAAATTACAGGAAAAGAGAAACACTGTCAAGCTATCTTCCCAACAGCT
>NW_024424675.1:23493408-23541084 GCF_017311325.1 Ursus maritimus | reverse complement strand
AGTTAAGACACAAGAACTATGTTAGACTAAATCTATACAAAGTCTAGTAAATTTCAGTCACAAATCTTTCAGAGAAGTACTCAGGAACTTTCTCAATAAATAAATTCCTAATATTTTACTTCCTTGTCAAATAGCTCTCACAAAAATAAGAACAAAGTCTGTACAATCTAAATTCTAAATAAGGAGCTTCACAAGTATTCAAATGATGAAGAGAATTTATCTATTCCCCCTATTTCACTCCAAAGGCCTTGTTGGGTCCCACCTCTACTTTCATTCACCATGTTATTTGTATACCCTATTAACCTACTCAACATCTCTAGTTGGATATTTTACAGACATCTCACATACTAAAAGTCCTCTGTCAAATTCTTGGTTCACCATCCTATCCCAAACCTATCTGGGGTTCCTAATGTCTCCCCAATCTTCTCTAAAATGAGAAAATTAGCAACGTAAGCCAATAATTTTAGAGTCATCTTTGACACACAACCTCCCACCAATTTCAAATCCAGTGAGGCAAATCCTATCAGTCATACCTTCAAAATACCCTGAATCCAACTATTTCTCCTTACTTCCACTGTTAACATTCTAGTCCAAACCACCAACCTCCTCTCTCTTGTCCTACAGCAATGATTTCTTAATCCACATTCCTGCTTCCACTCTTGCCCCGTGAAGAATGTTTTCCCCAAGAGCAGAGTGATCTCTTTAAAAGGTAAAGGAGATAATGTCACTCTGCTCAAAAACTTCCAAATTCTTCCCATCTCATTTAGAAAACCCAAAATCCTTTCTATGACTCTTAAGGTCCTCCATGGTCTGGCCCTGTTCACCTCCCTGAGATCAGCTTCTCCAATGTCGCCCTTACTCAATGTGCTCTAGTCTTACTAGCCTCCTCGCTGTCTTGTGAACCTATCAGGCATGCTCCCACCTCAGGGTTGTGACACTTGCTATTTATTCCCATTGCCTGGACTCCTCCTCTCCCAGATATCCATATAGCTAGCTTCCTTCTTTCGGATCTTTCCTCAAATGTCACTTCATCAGAAATCTTTCTCAACTACTCTAATAGCACTCCCTATCACCCTCTCCTAACACACTCTTTCTACTTTACTGCTACCTAACTATATTAAACAAGTGTGTATAAAATATATTTTAATGCCATTAAATTTCAAGATCTGTGAGAGGGCTTCATTTTGTTCACCACTGTATCCCTCAGACCTTTACAAAATAGAGGCTCAGCAAATGTTAAAAGACTGGTGAGAACGTAGAATAAATGGAATTCTCACAGACTGCTGATGCAAATATAAACTGATACAACTCTGGAAAATTTTTTGGCAGTATCTACTAATGCTGAACATTCACACAATCAATGACCCTCCAATTCCACTCCTAGGTATGTACTCAACAGAAAGACACACATACATATACCCAGACATAGAAGAATGTTTCCTGCAGCATTATTCCTAATTAACCCCAAGCTGGAAAAAAATCAAAATATGCATCAGCAAAAGAATGGATAAACTGTGGTATACATTTACAGTGGAATTCTACACAGCAATGAGAATGAATTATTAACACAAGAACACGTGTCATTACTGTTGAGCAAAAGAAGCCAGATACAGAAGAAAACACAGTATATGACTATTTATATATACTGTTCATTTTTTTTAAAAGAGGCAAAACTAGGGGCGCCTGGGTGGCTCAGCCGTTAAGCGTCTGCCTTCGGCTCAGGCCATGATCCTGGGGTCCTGGGATCAAGCCCCGCATTGGGCTCCCTGCTCGGCGGGAAGCCTGCTTCTCCCTCTCACACTCCCTTTGCTTGTGTTCCCTCTCTCGCTGCCTCTCTGTCAAATAAATAAATAAAATCTTAAAAAAAAAAAAAAGAAGTGAAACTAATGAATGGTAAAAGAGGTCGGGATATTGGCTACCCTGGGGAAGAGGGAGGAACAGTAACTGGAGGGTGAGAAGTGGGCTTCTGAAGTAATTGCGTAAATGTTCTATTTCTTGATCTGGTTAGCAGTTACATTAAGTATGATCACTTTGTGAAAATTCACTGGGCGGTAAATTTAGGGTTCACATAAAGAGAGAAAAATTACAGGAAAAGAGAAACACTGTCAAGCTATCTTCCCAACAGCTACTACAACTATTATTTCATTTATCTTTTTTTTTTTTAAGATTTATTCATTTACTTTAGAGAGAGAGAGCAGCGTAAGTGGGGGGAGAGGAAGAAAAGAGGAGAGAAGCAGACTCCCTGCTGAGGGTCGAACGTCACTCGGGCCTGAGATCATGACCCACAGAAATGAACAGTCAGAGGCTCAGCCCACTGAGCCACCCAGGGGCCCCATTTATCTTTTAAACATCCCTCTATTGGAGTGCCTGGTTTGCTCAGTTGGTTAAGCAGCTGCCTTTGGTTCAGATCATGATCCCAGGGTCCTGAATCAAACCCCATGATGGGCTCCCTGCTCAGCAGGGAGTTTGCTTCTCCTTCTAACCCCCCTCACCTCTGCTCATACTAACTCACAGGTTCTCTCTCTTTCTCTCAAAATTATAAACAAAATCTTTATTTAAAAAAATAAACATCCTTCTATAAATAGCGATAGCAAAAAAAATTTTTTTACTAAGAAATTATTATCGGGTCACCTGGCTGGCTCAGTCAGTTAGTTAAGTATCCAACTCTTGGTTTCAGCTCAGGTCATGATCTCAGGGTCATGGGATCAAGCCCCAGAGCCTGAGATTCTCTCTCCCTCTCCCTCTGCCCTTCCCGCCACTTGTGCACTCATGCACTCTCTCTCGCTCTAAAATAAGTAAAATTTTTGGGGGCGCTTGGGTGGCTCAGTCATTAAGCGTCTGCCTTCAGCTCAGGGCATGATCCCGGGGTCCTGGGATCAAGCCCCGCATCGGGTTCCCTGCTCCACTGGGAGCCCGCTTCTTCCTCTCCCACTCCGCCAGCGTGTGTTCCCTCTCTCGCTGGCTGTCTATCAAATAAATAAACAAAATCTTTAAAAAAAAAAAAAAAAAAGGTAAAACTTTAAAAATATTAAATAAATAAAATTTTTTTAAAATTACTTTCATTTAAGATATAATCCACAACTGGGGCGCCTGGGTGGCTCAGTCAGTTAAGCCTCTGCCTTTAGCTAAGGTCATGATCCCAGAGTCCTGGGATCGAGCCCTGCTTCCAGCTCCTTGCTCAGATGGGAGCCTGCTTCTCCCTCTCCCTCTGACACTACTCCCTGCTTGTGCTCTCTCTTTCTCTGTCAAATAAATAAAATCTTTAAAAATAGTAATAATAAAATAAAATCCATGATTAAGTGAATTATAAAGCCATACCTTCAGTCACCTATAAACTAGAATCCAAGTGTTAAGAAAACCAATCCAAAAATGCTTCCTCAATATGCCATACTACCTAAATACAAGAACCTATTTAAATAAGAAAAATGTATTCAACTGTTACTGACAGATCTTTCCACATAAGTTTCCTTTTTAAAATATCATCCTCCAGGATAAATTTAATAAAACCTGAAGCCTTCTTTCCCTCCTTAATCTGTGGGATCAAAATCAACCTGTCATGTTCTAATATTTAATTGTCATGGATTGTCTGCCTGTTTTCCCTGGAATCAAGAAGAGGGTTCACATGCAAACAGGATTGATCTGGCAAATGAGTAAATATACAAAGAGATCCTTTTCCCAAAACAAGTTTGTGCTCTACACTGGGCTAAACCCTCATACAATAAATTAACTCTTCAGCAGCTTCCAAGATCAAAAGCTGAAGTCAACCAATTAAGCCCTAATGGGATACCAATTTCCTATTTTCGATAGAAGTTTAAATAAACCCCTCTTGGTTTATACAAATCCCTATCAACCATCCAGATAATCCTGTCACACTCAGTTCCAAATTGGCATTTATGAATATGTGCTACAATAAAAAAAGCTTTGATTACTGCATATTAGAGCTTTCACTGCCACAACCAACATGTGCTTTTAAAAATTGGGAAATTTGGGGGTGCCTGGCTGTCTCAGTTGGTAGAGCATGCAACTCCTGATCTCAGGGTTTTGAGTTCAAGCCCCACACTGGGTGTAGAAATTACTTTTAAAAAATAAAATCTTAAAAATAAAAAAAAAAAATTGGAGAATTTCAGTTGCTTTAAAAATGGAAATGACAGCCTTAATTAGAAAAGATGTCTAATACGGGGTCCTATGGGTTAAGCATCTGCCTCTGGCTCAGGTCATGATCCCAGGGTCCTGAGATAGGACCCCGCATCATGCTCCTTGCCCAGCGGGGAGCCTGCTTCTCCCTCTCCCTGCTGCTCCCCCTGCTTGTGCTCTCTCTGTCAAATAATTAAAATCTTAAAAAAAAAAAAAAAGATGACTGATAAACTAAATTTGACCTAATTGCTGTCTCCAAACTTTGAATGTCCTAATAATCTGCAGTTATCCTATTGACCTGCAGCCACCAAAACAAACAAGTAAGCAATTGCTAAAGGACATGTACAGTGTCATCTGCTCCAAGGATTTTCTTAGGAGTCCTTTAGGATTTATTGTCTTTTAATTCATGGAACCAGAGACCGTGGAAAGAGAAGGACTTCAAAGATCCTTTATCTTTTGCCTTTCCTGTATTTAGAGCATTATTCTCAAAAAATCTGTGTATCTACTACGTGGACCATAAAAGGTGTTCAAAATGAGTTCAAGGACACAGAGGCAGCTAAAGCAGAGTATCCGATCACTGTCTATGTTTTTGTATGATAAAAGGCAGTTTCATAAAAATGAAAAGAAAGCTGACTTCTATTAATACAGCACAAAGTTTAAAATCAACAATAACACAGAATAATGCAAGGCCAGAGTTCCTCAGGAAAAGCTGATCAGCAACTTGACAATATGAGTTAGACATGTTTGCTGTCAGAAGTCTTTATGGGATACTAAATTCCATCTCAACTTTTCCTTCACATTAGAAGTTAGACAAAGGAGCGTAATTCTACCAGCATCTCTGAATATAAGGTGATGGCAGGAGGGAAAGGACAGAAATTATTTCGAACAATGATGTTAACCAGGAAGACAAGGTAGAGAATCACCTAGGAGGCTATTCTCAAAAACATACGAATGTATCATAATATGGATGTCACACCGATATTCTATTAACTCCCCAAGGTAATTGTGATCACACACCACCAATCCACCCATCCTCTCTCCCCAGAGGAAAACTAGTTTTCCAGTCATCTAGAACCAGAGGCTTAAAACAATGGAAAGCTGGGGCGCCTGGGTGGTTCAGTCGTTCGTTAAGCGTCTGCCTTTGGCTCAGGTCATGATCCCAGCGTTCTGGAATCAAGCCCCGCATCAGGCTCCCTGCTCAGCGGGAAGCCTGCTTCTCCCCCTCCCACTCCCCCTGCTTGTGTTCCCTCTCTCGCTGCCTCTCTGTCAAATAAATAAATGAAATCTTGAAAACAAACAAAAACAACTGGAAAGCTTACTAGGGTAGAATTGGGGAAGCTGTTTAACAAAACAACCAGCTGAATTGTTGTATACCTTATTTCCCATTCTTCAAAACGAGGAGAAAAAAAACGTGAGCAATACCTACAGAATTCCTGAAATTGTGAGCTATGCTATTCTACTTCCTTGCTTTTTTTTTTTAAATAATCTCTACCCCCAGTGTGGGGCTCAAACTCAGGTCATGATCCCAGGGTCCTAAGGTTGAGTCCTGCTTCGGGCTCCCTGCTTCTCCTTCTGTCCCTCTTCCCTCCAACGCTCGTGCACTCTTTCTCTCTCTCTCAAAAATAAATAAAAAATCTTAAAAAAAAAAAATCACTGTCAGTCCAAAAACTAATTTTTAAAAAAGCTGTTGGAAAGGAAAAAACAGATTTGGTTCAAGACAAGCATCACTTCCTGTCTTTTTTGAAGTATATCCACACATGTGTGCAGATTAGGTCAGATGCCTATCCTTGGTGGCTCCTGTCATGCTACTATCACTGTTTACCATTTGATACTGAAACTATCAGTCTCTCCCCTCTACTGGACTACACCTAAATTCAGGGCCTTAAAACTCTCTTCATAGCCCCCAGCATCTGGTACTAGTGGTTTAATGTTTGTGAAAGTAAATGAGTATCTGAAATCAAGAGTATCTTAGAGGAGGGCCTGGATGGCTCAGTCCACTAAGCGTCTACCTTCGGCTCAGGTCATGATCCTGGGGTTCTGGGACTGAGCCCACATCAGGCTCCCTGCTCAGTGAAAGTCTGCTTCTCCCTCTGCTTCTCCCTCTCCCTCTCCCTCTGCCCCTCCCCCGGCTCGTGCATGCACGCTCTGTCTCTCTCTCCCAAAATAAATAAAATCTTAAAAAAAAAAAGAGAGAGAGAGAGAGAGTATTGGGATGCCTGGGTGGCTCAGTTGGTTAAGCATCTGCCTTCGGCTCAGGTTGTGATCCAGGGGTCCTGGGATGGAGTCCTGCATGGGGCTCCTTCCTGAGCAGAGAGTCTGCTTCCCCCCTGACTGCTGCTCTCTCTGTCTCTCTGACAAATAAATAAAATCTAAAAAAATTAAAAAAATAAAATCACCTTTTTGCACAAAAATAAATAAAAGATTATAACCCAGTGACTAAAATAACTCATATTTATATAAATAAATAATGGTTAGGAAAATGCTCTGTAGTAGAATATTAACAGAATGAAGAACTAACAGAAATAGAAAATTGTACTCCAACTATCATAGCAACAACTGACTCAGGCAAACAGTATCAAAAGATGCTAAAACCAGTAGGCCAAAGTTTGATAACAAGATATTTACATAAATTCAGTATCTCTCCCCATGATTCTTACCCATTAAAAAGGAAAAGATAATAGCTCTATAGTGGAGAATCCTAGCAGATAACACCTTGAGCAAGTGATCAAAGTTAACATCAAGTCCTGGACAGATGGACATCATGTGCCTCCTGATACACGCACTGAGAAGGACATAATTTCACTCTGTGATACTCCTGCCAATATGCAAAATCTGAATTAATTCGTAAGGAAAAAAATTCAAATTGAGGGACATCCTACAAAATAAACGGCCCACATTATTAAAAAAAAGTCAAAGTCACAAAAGATGAGACTGAAGGATTCTTCCAAACGGAAGGAGACTAGAGGCAGGAAAACTAAATATGATATATATATCCTGGACTGGATCCTAGACTACAAAAAAAAACATATTTTTCCTATGAAGAACATTATTGGAATAATGGAAAAATTCGAATGAAGTTTGTATATTAAATAATACTATTGTATCAAGACTATTTCGGGATTTTGATGAGTGTATTGTGGTTACATAAGAGAATGTCCTAGTTTACGGGAAATATACACTAAGTTATTTAGGGTAAAGAGGTATCACAGCTGTAACTTACACTAAAGGAGTTCAGAAAAGTAATATCCAATATAAACAGAAACATAGAAAAATAGTAAAGTGTTGACATCTGGGGAACCAAGATGAAGAACAAAGAGGAATTTTAATAGTATTCTTCCAACTTTTTCATAAGTTTAAAATTATGGCAAAATACAAACTTAAGGGGCGTCTGGGTGGCACAGCGGTTAGGCGTCTGCCTTCGGCTCAGGGCGTGATCCCGGCTTTATGGGATTGAGCCCCACATCAGGCTCCTCTGCTATGAGCCTGCTTCTTCCTCTCCCACTCCCCCTGCTTGTGTTCCCTCTCTCGCTGGCTGTCTCTATCTCTGTCGAATAAATAAATAAAATCTTTAAAAAAAAAAAATACAAACTTAAAAGTACAAAAAGTGTTTTTATAATGCAAATCACCATCCCTGAATATGTCTGTGTTTTTCTAGAACGACTTACAGTATCATGTAACATATTTAAGTAGAGGTAAAGAGTATAGTTAAAACCACTTAGCCAGGGGGACCTGGCTGGCTCAGTTTGTACAGCATGAGACTCCCTCCAAGTAATATTTATTTATTTATTTGACAGAGAATGAGAGTGCACAAGCAGGGGGAGCGGCAGGCAGAGGGAGAGGGAGAAGCAGGCTCTCCGCTGAGCAGAGAGCAAGACTCTGGGATCATGACCTGAGCCGAAGTCAGATGCTCAACTGAGCCACCCAAGCACGCCCAGCATTTAAGGCTCTTGATCTCAAGGTCGTTCAGTTCAAGCCCTGTATAGGGCATAGGTTTTACTTAAAATAAACAGGGGCGTTTGGGTGGTTTAGTCGGGTGAGCATCCAACTCTTGATTTCAGCTCAAGATCTCATGGGTCATGAGATTGAGCTCCGCAAGGGGCAGGGAGTCTGAAGATTCTCTCCCTCTGCCAATCCCCCCTCCTGCGCACGTGTGCGCTCTCTCTCCAATAAATAAATAAATCTTAAAATAAATTAATTAAATTTAATTAATTAAAAACATAAACACTTAGCCAGGGATTCCTGGGTGGCTCAGCTGGTTAAGCGTCTGCCTTTGGCTCAGGTCATGATCTCAGGGTCCTGGATCAAGCCCTGCATTGGGCTCCCTGCTCAGAGGGAAGTCTGCTTTTCTCCCTCTGCCCCTCCCAATGCTCATGCTCTGTCTGATAAATAAATGAAATCTAAAAAACAAAACAAAAAACTTAGCCAGACCAACCCACCAAGGGAAAATTAAGGTGAAGCTTACAAAAACCGGAGCTGCTGACCCTAAGCCGCTCTAGGCAGCTAGAGAATGAATGCTGAAGGAACTAAAACTAACACCACTCCAATTTCCCTCTCCTAAACCATCTCTACCTTTATTCATAAAGAGGACTTGCTTTATGCCTGCCTTTTCTCCCTGCAAGGCTGGCTCCACTACTCTAGAGGGAAACAAAGTCAAAGACATAATCATTTTCTCAATATTAAGAACTAAAAACATTGCCACATTTTTGGTGGAGAAAAATGTCACTATTTAAGATTTTACAGAGAGGGGAGGCAGAGGGCAGGTAGTGCTAAGGATATAAACTAGCTAAAAAATACATGGGGGGGACACCTGGATGGCTCAGTCGGTTACATCTGTCTTTGGCTCAGGTCATGATCCTAGGGTCCTGGGATCGAGCCCAGCATTAGGCTCCTTTATCAGCAGGGAGCCTGCTTCTCCCTCTGCCCGCTGCTCCCCCTGCTTGTGCACTCTTTCTCTTGCTCTATCTCTGGCAAATAAATAAAATCTTTAGAAAAAAAATAAAATATAAAAAATAATTTAAAAATGCACGGGAATTAGAGATAATTGTATCATTAGTGTAGTTTCTGGGATATAAGGTAAAAATGAGTAAGTCTGTGTTCAATGTCTGTTCTCATGCGGCTTCAAAAAATTAAAAGCAGGCGTGACCTCTGCATGGAGATGGCTAAGTTAACAAAGGAATAAGGGAAACATTTGTAGCAGAGGAAAAGGTCAAAGCAGTGTGTCAAGGGAGCTGTGTTATGCCTGGTATTAACATTTCACTTGAGCTGCTGAAGAGGTCAGATTACATATTTGTCGCCATCAGCTAATTTAATTGAAAGGTCTAGCCAACTCCAAAGCTATAAATTCAGACAGAAGGATACCTAGCTCTGAGTTATTCTAAATTTTATTTTGATTTCTGCATTTAATTATGGCAATACAAAATAGAAAAGTAGAGTCAAATCTTCAAGAGTTCACATCGTAAATCCATATACTATATTGGATGATCCATATTTGACAGCTTCTCACAGGGCCATACAAAATTAATATGGACATTACTTGGGCTTTTGATGTTCATTGCCATCATCTGTTTCACTGCTAAGATCAGGAAACATATGGGATGAATTGGTAAAGGATGCTGAGAGTTTCTGTTGCCCTTTTTTTTTTTTTTAATTCACCTCTAAGTCTAATTCAGGATACCTCTGAACAAGACCAAGATCTAGTACAGGAGTGGTCTCTAAATCATATTCCAATTCCTAACACTTTTTTTAAAATAAGAGATGTTAGAGAAAGTTAGTTCTTGAAGAAAGATGATGGGAAATCAAGTATCTTCAGGGAACACCGGGGTCCAAGGAACACATGTCTAAAAACCTCTAGTCTAGTTAGTAAAAAGAAGTCATGTGATAGTAAAAAACAGGTTTTGGACTCAGGTCTCAATGTAAAATGAATGAACTCAACACCAGAACTGAACTAAGTTTGAACAGTGCATCTGCTACTGATTAACTGTGTGACCTTGGGCAATTTATTTAAGTTCTCTGAGTCTTACTTCCTCATCAGTAAAACAGAGATACTAACTCCCTCCCAAGGTTGTTCCAAGAATTACATGAGATGAAAAACACCCAGCAGAAAACCTAGCAAAGGCCCCCTTTTGAAGAATTCAACTGGACTTAAAAGTCCGATTCAGTTGACACATCTGCAATGGACTCATTTCACAAGTTTAATTTATGGTACCCCAGCCCCTATAATTTCAGATAGCTTCAAGGGGCCACAGACAGAAACCAGAGACAAAGGCAAAACGCTACTTAACCAGCCATAATAAAACCCAGAGACAGGATCTGTCACATGTACATATACTAGCTCATATTGCACATGGGGCCAGTCAGTACAGCAAGAGTGAGGCCCCTCGTCTTGGCAATCTTACCACAGCACAAACAATAACCAGGGAGAGACTGTCCCTCATTAAGTCGTCAAGCTTTCACAAATTTGAAGTAAATCTTCAGTGACTGCTTTCTATAATATGAGGTTCAAAACAATATTCTAAAACTAAGGAGTGACGATAAAACTGGCAGGTGAGAAATCTTTTTTCCACACCTCCTTCCTCCCATTTTTTCCTTATCCTGGAAGAGGTATGAACTTAGTGAATTAACTCATCTTGATCCTAGTGCTACATTCATTTGTTGTACACTACCTTTTGAATGATCTTTTCTGCCAAAAAGCATTCATTACACTCAAATAACTGATCAAAAAGTCTAGATCTGCATGTCCCACAACAGGCTTAATACTCAGGAACAAGCTTTAAGTCAATTTGTATGGAGGAAAGCCAACGGGTTCTAAACCAGCACAAATGCATTCAACAGTCAAAGATGAAGACAAAAATCATTACAAGTATCCAAAACATGATTCAATTTAGTAAGTCCCAACTCTCAAAATAACCAGTCAATAACCCTCAAAATAACTGAAATCAAAGGATAACTTTGGTTTTTTGTTTGTTTTGCTTGCGGTTTTTTTGTTTGTTTTTAAAGTAGGCTTCATGCCCAACGTGGGGCTTGAATTTAGGACCCCGAGATTAAGGGTCGCACACTCTGGTGACTGAGCCAGCCAGGTGCCCTGATAACTTTGTTACTAATAAGAAAACTTATATCCAATTCTACACAAGGACTCACTGAAATACCAACTCTATATTAACATGTAGATAGCAAGTGACTAAATAATTAAAGTTTCGTGGCAGTATTACTACTCTCAAAGCCTTCAGCTCATTTCACACTACTCTGCCATGGGGTTACCCAACATGCGGCAAAAAAGGTTCTGAACATCTCCCTCAAAAAGGGGAGAAACAACCAGAAAAACTTCTGTAGTGCAGTAATATTTATAGATATCTATAAGCACTGCTTCCCTTATAAATGCTATATTCTGAGAACTTAGATGACCTTTCAAATATAGGAACTTCACAGTGTCAGAGTACAGAAATTAGGGTTTGATTTTCCCATTCATTGATGGTCAGCAAATTTTTTTTTAAAGATTTTATTTATTTCTTTGTCAGAGAGGGCGACAAAGCACAAGCATGGGGAGTGGCAGAGGCAAAGGGAGAAGCAGGCTCCCCGTGGAGCAAGGAGCTGGATGAGGATGCATGCGGGACTCCTTCCCAGGACCCTGAACCCAACAGCAGCAGCTTAACAAGCCACCCGGCTGTCCCGGTCAACACATTTTTTTTAAGGTAGTCTCTATGCCAAAAGTGGGGGGTCAAACTCAATACCCTGAGATCAAAAGTCACATGCTCTACCAACTGAGCCAGTCAGGTGCCCCAAAGGTCAACTTTTTTTTTTTAAGATTTTATTTTTTTTAAGTAATCTCTACAGCCAACATGGGGCTCAAACCTACAACCCTGAGATCAAGAATCACATGCTCCACCAACCAAGCCAGCCAGGAACCCCAGTCAACACATTTTTAAGTAACAGCTACCTTAATGTTAAGAGCTCAGGCTCTGCTGCCAGAAAAATCTAGATTTTAATCTAGACTTTGTCATTTATTAGTTCTATAACATCTGAGTCAATTTCATAATTTATAAAATCAGGAAATATACCTACCTAAAAGACTGGAGGATTAAAAGGCAAAAGGTAAATGCATGATATCTAGCCCAAAATAAACATTCACTATTAGTTATTATTAGCCAGGAATTATTCTCATTTATAGAGTAAACAAACTTGAGTCTCAGAAATTGAAAAACTTCCCAGAACTGGGCCTCAAACCCAAAGTCTGCCTGCAAATTCTTTTTCCATTATGATCAACAACCTGCCTCACATGTATCTCTGCCTTTTTAAATAGGCTACTAACTGCAATTTAACTGGTCTGGATTGTGTGGTCACAGATTATGGTGCTTCTAGCGGTTTTTTTTTCTTGCCCAATCGTTTAGGGGAAAATGACTAAACGCATCAGTATGGCATAGTAGGTAAGGACCAAAGAGAGGACGAGACCCTGTCTCTCACTGTCAGTATGCTTACCTGCGGTAGCCTTCCTCCTCTTCATGTGACTTGTTGCTTTTAAAATCTGCTTACGAGGGGCACCCTGGGCGGCTCAGTCGTTAAGCGTCTGCCTCCAGCTCAGGTCATGATCCCAGGGTCGTGGGATCGAGCCCCACATCCCACATTGGGCTCCTTGCTCAGCAGAAAGCCTGCTTCTCACTCTCCACTCCCCCTGCTTGTGTTCCCTCTCTCGCTGTCTCGCTGTCAAATAAATAAATAAAATCTTAAAAAACAAAAAACAAAAACCTGCTTACGAGGGAGTGCTGGCTGGCTCGCTCAGTCAGAAGTTGTTGAGTCTGAGCCCCATGCTGGATGTAGAGATTACTCAAATAAATAAACTTTAAAAACTACTTATAAGCTGGGCTCAGACAAGTATCTTTGAGGAATGTGCAGAATATGAGTTAGCTCTGAGTGAAAGGTTGAGGTGTTACGCTATTAACGAGGTATACAAGCTTCAATCACAGTCATGGTCCCAGCAGGAAAGACAGCATACTCCAGAGTAAGGATAATTCAAGGAGGGTTTAATAACAGGACTATAAAGGTGATAATCACAAGGGAGAATAGTACCCTGGGATTAGAGAGGGCACTTCTAAGCTGGAGGAACAAAGGAAATAAAAACTTTCCAAATCCAGGAGCCGCAGAGAGAGACTCCTTTAGAGGAATAGCAATCTTCAATCAAGGGACACAACCAGCCAGAGGCAATAGCCATAGGAAGGGAGCATGGAAATTAAAATTCCCTAACCTTAGACGGGAAGGAAGCTCTTGATGTAGTTCATACAGATAAGTCAGCCTCCCAGGGCAGAGAACAGGCAACAGATGGAGAGTAGACCTAGAGGAGCGAACGGAAGGTACCTAATTCAACCTCCAGGAAGTCTTTCAGGTAGGTACACTTTCGCATCTCTTCTTTCATGCTAACAGACAAATGCCAGATAAGGAAAGCATTACTGAACAGGACAATCCTCACCCCTTTTGAATAGTAATGCACAGGACCTATCTACTATATCTGTAATCAAGCTGTTCACTAGTAAGTATGGTCATTTACCATTTTACTTGTAACTGTTCAGAATTCTTTGGAGGTCCAATGACTTATATACATTTCTCCATGTTTAAGGACTTCCCACTTACCTTGTTAGGCAAAGTAAGATTAAAAAAAAATGCAGATACTGTAACTCTTAAGGAGCTTACATTTAGGAGTTTATATTCTTAGATAACTAAGAAGGCAGAATGAGGTAAGTGTCATCAGAGAGAAAAGAGCTGCGGTGCTGTGAAAAGTTCTGGAATAGGCTTCCTTGCCATCTGGACCCTGCCAGGAACAACTCCAGCCAGAACTCACTGCTATCCTATTAACAAGGTATACAGGCTTTAATCAAGTTCCCTGCAGGCCCAGATCTGGAGACCTACTCACTAAGCCCTCCAGAGAATCCAAGTATCTGCTCAGCACCTAAATAGGTCCACCACTCCTCTCCCGGAAAATGCCCCTCTCCTTCTTAGCCCTGCTTCAAATGTCACCTCCTTTCCTAAACCTTACTTGGACCCTTTAAGAACAATTAGTTATTCCTACCCTATATTCCCAAAAGACTCTGCTTTGAGCACTTTATTATTATCTATGCATAGGTACAGGGCCCCTACTACATACCCTGTGAGATCCTAAGTCTTCCTTGTATTCTCAGGTACAAGCAACATCCAAAATAGTGGGTCAAGCGCAGTCTAAGTACTCTACATATGTTATCATATACATTACCAATACATATTATCAATCATCGCAAAACTGTAGGTGGGGCAGGAACTCTCATCAACTCCATTTTAACAGATGAGGAAAATAAAGTGCACAGAAAGGTTAAATAATGTGCCCAAAGTCTCAAAGTTAATAGGACTGGACCCCAAGACTTCAACCTAGGCACAATTCCAGAAGTGAATCTCAACAGACTTCATGGGTTGAAAGGGTCCCATTACAAGACCAATGGTCCCCACCCCCAAGATGCACAGTTATTATTCACACCAGGGTATGCAAAGATGTTATTGGAACTTCTACTTATATTTTAGTTCATCCTTCGCAAAATGTATTTTTGCAAGTGTTATAAAATGTACATAACACAGACTACAGTTAGCACTGTAATTGTAACTTAAAACATCACATGTACGCATACTCAACCCTATCTACTGATAGAACACTAAGACCATCTGAAGCCAATGCTCGAGACTACTTTCCCCAAGGACTCGGAGCTCCTACGTTCTCTGCCCAGCACTTCAGTTAAACGCATTAACCAATCAAGACTATAGGTAAGCTCCAGAGGCAAGAATCTGCTTTATTCATCTTTGTAAGCCCTACAATAGCACAGGCCCTGGTGCTTAGCAGATGGTTAATGCTGAATCTAACTGTATCGTGGAAACGTCACTGAAAAAACCCTCTCAATATTTTAATGAAACTTACTATATGCTTCCAGATTAAAAGAGGGCACTAAGCATGCTAAGAATGTAATACAGAATTCTATTAGGAACACTAAAATAAATAAATAAATCTTCGTTACATAATAGAACCAAAAACTGCACTTTGGTGGTATATTTTAAACCAAAAATTACATAAAACAGGTTTGGATGTAAAAAACTTGAGTTGGTATTAACAGTCCTTTCCTTTACAGAGACGGTGCATCTTAGGCCTAACTGGTCACCTCTGCCTCTCTTTTGTTATAAGCTCCAAGAGGAAAGCCTCAAACTACCAAAAGCAGCAACTGTAGGCTTGATATGAAGAGGCATTGCTAGATGCATTTACTTTGCATTTCTTCAATCCAACTTTTAATGAGTGTCAAAGAAGTGAGACCGTGTAAAGCCTCCCTTTATATGAAATACTCAGGGCTCTGAGGCTAGATCACAGTGTTCTTCAGTTTCATCTGTGGCAAAACGGGCATATTCAAATACTTAACTCTTATTTACACTATCACCAGGATTAAATGAAGAAAAAACAAGCAATATGGTCTCATGTTTCCTCATTTACCTTGTCTTCCCCTCCCCACTCCAAACGCAGAGGCTGATATGGTCTATCCATTTTTTTGCTATATTCCCAGGGCCGAGAATGCTACTTTTTACTTAATAAATGATTTAATAAACATTGAAAGAATAGAATGCAAAATGCCTGCTGCTCAAAAAAATGTTGACTATGACTGTTATTGTAACAAGAAACAATTAAAATTTTATTGTTATTAAGAGATACCACCCCTCCCCCAAGGATCTCAAAATTCTAGGAGGAACACTAGACAAATGCGGGAATAGAGAAATGGAGGTAAGAAAAACAACTGGATCATAAAGCAGGACTAACCTAAGACAACATCTTAAACAAATACACAACCAGAGCCCAATTTCGGGCTTTTCCGAGGGAGGTTCACCCTGGATGAGGTTTATCAGCGATTACAATAATAACAGTTTTCATGCTCGTGTATGTCCCAGTCTGTGCCAAACATTCTACTGGCCCCACAAAACCCAAGAACCCTGGCGGGGGGTATGGGGGTGGAAATGCTCTTCACACCCCCATTTTGCAGAAGAAGGAACTGAGGCTCGGAAAGACCCAAGGTCACATCCCCCAAGCGGGGTAACCAGAATATGAACCCACGCAGTCTGACCCCTGAGCCTGCACTCAACAGGCCCCCTCAAAGAGGCCATCCTCGCCTCCTCCACCATTCGCCACACACCCCTTGAAACTGGGCATATGTAGTACTTCCCCAGGAGCCGGACTTAGTGGCCCCAGCACCGGAGAACAAAACAATCCTTGTCCGCCGGTAAATCGGATGGACGCCGGCGGGGCCTGGGCTCCGAGGCCGCGATCCGCACGGCTTCGCTCACATCGCTAGCCCCGACCCCCCGGGGGGAGCAGGAAGCACCCGGACGGCCTCGAGAACCCGGGAAGGCCCGGCCCGCCGCGTGACCTTGGATCCACAGCCCTGCTTCGGGCCTCAGTTTCCCCAACCCCGCCTCGCGCCGGGGGCCTCCCGGGAGCTCGCGCCTGTGGAGCAGCAGGCCCCTCACACGCCCCCCTCAGCCTCCGGTCTTCCCGCCCTGCTTACGCTGGAAGGCGGCCGCTCCAGGGACGCCCACCATCGCCAAGCGCCTCCGCCGCGCGCCTCCCGCCTCCAACCGCGGCCAGGGTCGCTCGCAGGCGCCGCCGCGGAACCTGAAGCCGCGACGCTCGCCAGCCCCAGCACCGCCGCTGCTGCCGCCGCCAACGCCGCCGTTAGGCCGCGCGCCGCCCCGCCCCCCGGTTGGCTCCGCCCCGCCCGCCGGGCACGCCCCCGCCGCGCGCCCTCGCCCGCCGGACCAACGCACGCGGAAGCCCGGCCCCAAGAACAGCTCCAGCTAAGCCCCGCCCCCCTGACCTGCCCCGCCCCTTCCGCGCGAACCTGACGCCCTATCCCGGCTCATCCAGCTTCTCAGACCCGCCCCTACTGTGTCACGCGCGCCCATCACGCGCCAGGCCCACTCGTCTGGCACTGGGCTTCCGGCTGTGGCCAGGGCAGCGACCCAGTCCCGGAGGAGGAGGCAAGGCTGTAGGGGGTGGGGCTTAGGGGGGAGGGGACAGCGCCGCACCTGAGTTCTTCAGGTTAAGGCCTGGTCGCCCAAAGCCTGTCGTTGGGTAAGTCGCTTCCCCATTCTGGTCTACCCTGTGCCAAATGTCTAAAATGTCGTCATCATATTAATAACCGTTAGTTATCATTTCTATTACCGAGCTCTTTATCATCTTTAGGTGCTATTTCCATACACTCATCCAGTTAACCCTCACAATGAGGGAGAGAGGTACTATTTTACCTTTTCTGCCTATACATGCAGAAAGGGCTTTCGCTTCAACCACCTTGGCCACTGCTTACTGTTAGCATAAAGTAGAGAAGGGATTGCAAACTAGAAACTTCGGACTTCAGACCCAGTACTTTGAGCTACTCTGAACTATTCTGCCTCCCAAAGACTCAAAAACAGGAATTAAAATTAAAACAAGAGATTAAAAACTACAAACTCCAGTGCATTTGGCTGGCTCAGTTGGCAGAGCATGCACCCTTGATCTCAGGGTCGTGAGTCCAAGCCCCACATTGGGCATGGAGAATATTTTAAAAATAAATAAATGCATAAATAAAAATAAATTTTAAAAAATTTCAAACTCCTCTATATACAAAAACATCATAAACAAATTTCTTTTAACTTTGCTTTCTTTTATAAGCAGAAGACAGGGATAAAATATCTGCAACATATTCAACAAAGGATCAATATTCAGAATAAATAAAGAAGTCCTATAAACCAATAAGAAAAAGATAATTTAATAGAAAATGGATGGGGGCACCTGGCTGGCTCAGTAGAGCATGCAACTCTTGATCTCAACGTCATGAGCTTGAACCCCACGTTGGGCATAAAGATTACTTAAAATTAAAAAAAAAAACGGACAGGGGCGCCTGGGTGGCGCAGTCGTTAGTCTGCCTTCGGCTCAGGGCGTGATCCCGGCGTTATGGGATCGAGCCCCACATCAGGCTCCTCCGCTATGAGCCTGCTTCTTCCTCTCCCACTTCCCCTGCTTGTGTTCCCTCTCTCGCTGGCTGTCTCTCTGTCAAATAAATAAATGAAATCTTAAAAAAAAAATGGACAAAGAGGATGAATAGACAATACACAGAAAAGAAAATCTGTATGGCTAATAAACATTAAAAATAGATGTTCAACCTCTCTCATAATCAGAAAACAAGCAAGGAGTTGCCATATTTCATGCATTCGATTGGAATTTCCACTTGTGGGTCTCCATCCCAAATACTTGTTCATGTGTACAAAAAGATGCATAGGAAGGAAGTTTACATCAGAATTGTAAAAGAACAAAAATCAAAATTGGCTTGAATGCCCTACATGGAGAACTAGTGAAATAAACTGTAGGAAATAATATACAATATTTGAAAAGTAGGTAGATCTACTTGTGGTAATAAGAAAAGGTTGCCAATACATATTGTGAACTGAAAAAGCAAATTGGAGTTCCATGAAGCTATTCTTTTGCTTTACTTCCAAGTTTTGGATAATTGGATATTTTTCAACACCTACATACTATGTACACTCTAAAATGGTGTTAAATCCAAGAGCCCACACACCAGAGCCAGACAGCCTGGATATACAATCATGGCTTCACATTTACCAGCTATATAGCCTCAGACAAGTCATTTCATCTTTCTGAGGCTCAGCAAATGGCTCATGATAGGACCTAGCTCACAAGATTATTGCATGAAAAACACAGTACCTGCTACATTTCTTTAAAGGTTTATTTATTTATTTGAGAGAGAGAGTGTGGGGGAGGCAGGGGGGTGGGGTGGGGGTGGGGGTGGATCTTGAGCAGACTCCCTGCTGAGTGCAAGTGCGAATCCATTGTGGGGCTTGATCTCAGGACCCTGAGATCATGACCTGAGCCAAAACCAAGAGTCGGATGGTCAACCAACTGAGCCACCCAGGTGCCCCCCTGCTATGTTTTTTAAATGTTGCAATTATTATTATATGCACTTCCTTTTTTTTTTTTTTTTTTCTAATTCCCATTCCTACTCACTATCCCCCCTAGCCTTTACCCTTCCTGCCTAGAAGTTGCTAGTACATATTAGGTGCTCAAAAAAATTCCATTGTTGGGGTGCCTGATTGACTCAGTCAGTAGAGCATGTAACTCTTAATCTTAGGGTCCTGAGTTCAAGGCCCACCTTGCATGTGGAGCATACTTAAAAACAAAATTTTTTTTCAAATTTACAGAAATACATTACCATTTGAATCCTGCTGTATACTGCCTTGCCTTCTCTTAGCACTTGGCAATCTGGGATATAATGAGTGAACATTTTATTATTTTTCTTAAAAGATTTCACTTATTAGAGAGAGCACATGTGAGAGAAAGAGAGAGAGGAGGAGCAGGGGCAGAGGCAGAGGGAGAAGCAGACTCCCCGCTGAGCTGAGAGCCAGACTCAGGGATCGCAACCTGAGCTAAAGGCAGATGCTTCAGATGCTTAACCAACTGAGCCACGCAGGCGCCCCAGCTGCAACATTTTAAATATTTTTATGATACAGACATTTAATAAATGCTTGCTGAGGAGCACCTGCCTGGCTTAGTCAGTGGAGCATGTGACTCTTGATCTTGGGGTCATGAGTTTGAGATAGAGATTACTTAAAAATAAAAATTCTTAGAGGGAGGGGTGGGTGCCTGGGTGGCTCAGTCAGTTAAGCATCCGACTCTTGATTTGGCCTCGGGTCCTGATCTTGGGGTTGTGAGTTTGAGTCCAGAGTTGGGCTCCATACTGAGTGTGGAGCCTGCTTGGGATTATCTCTCTCTCCCTCTGCCCCTCCCACCCACTTAAAAAAAAAGTCTTGGGGCATCTGGCTGCCTCAGTCATAAGAGCATGCAACTTTTGATGTCAGGATTGTGAGTTCAAGCCCCACATTGGGTGTAGAGATTACTTAGAAAAATTAATAAATTTAAGGGGTGCCTGGATGACTCAGATGGTTAAGCATCCAACTCTTGGTTTCAGCTCAGGTCATTATCTCAGGGTCCTGGGATTGAGACCCAAGTCAGGCTCTGCGCTTGGGTACAGAGTCTGCTTAAGATTCATATTCTCTCTCTCTCTCTCTCTCTCATCCCCTTTCCCTCTGGCCCTTACTCTCTCTAAAATAAATAAACAAATAAAATCTTGGGACGCCTTGGTGGCTCAGTCAGTTAAGTGTCTGCCTTCAGTTTAGGTCATGATCCCAGGGTCCTGGGATCAAGTCCCACATTGGGCTCCTTGCTCAGCAGAGAGCTTGCTTCTCCCTCTGCCTGCTGCCCCCCCCCCCACCTCCCGCTTGTGCACGCTCTCTCTCTGACAAATAAAATCTTTAAAAATAAATAAATTTAGGGGCGCCTGGGTGGCACAGTGGTTAAGCGGCTGCCTTCGGCTCAGGGCGTGATCCCGGCGTTGTGGGATCGAGCCCCACGTCAGGCTCCTCCGCTGTGAGCCTGTTTCTTCCTCTCCCACTCCCCCTGCTTGTGTTCCCTCTCTCGCTGGCTGTCTCTATCTCTGTCAGATAAATGAATAAAATCTTTTAAAAAATTTAAAAAATTAAAATAAAATGTTAAAAACAAAAACGAAAACAAACAGCACAGTTCCAATCTGCAGGCAGTATAATGTGAACACCCTTATCTCTGGAACCTGTGAATATGTTACCTTACAAAGCAAAAGGGACTTCACAGATGTGATTGAGTTAAGAACCCTGAGATGGGAAGATTATCTTGGGTTACTCAAGTAGGCCCGGTATAATTAGAAGAACCTTTAAAAAAGAGTCCGAGAGGGGCACCTGGGTGGCTCAGTCAGTTAGGCAACTCTTGATTTTGGCTCAGGTCATGATCTCAGGATCATGAGATCGAGTAATATTGGCTACACACTCATGGTAGAGTCTCCTTTTCCCTCTCCCTCTGCTCCTCTCTGCACATGCTCTCTCCCTCTCTTGCTCTCTCTCAAACAGATAAATAGATCTTTAAAAAAAAAACTTAGTGTGGTGCCTGGGCGTCTCAGTCAGTTAAGTGTCTGCCTTTGGCTCATGTCGTGATCCCAGGGTCCTGGGATTGAGACCCAAATCAGGCTCTCTGCTAAGTGGGAAGCCTACTTCTGCCTCTCCCTCTGCCTGCCACTCCACCTGCTTGTACTCTCTCCGTCAAATAAATAAATAAATAAATAAATAAATAAATAAATAAAATCTTAAAAAAAAAAGGAATGAAAGAGGGGGGAAAAGAATGAAAGAAGGAACATTACTATAGACTTTACCAATAGTAATAAATAACAATTTTATGACTATAAATTTGATAACTCAGATGAGATTCACCGATTTCTTAAAAGACACAGCCTATTGAAACTCACTCAAAATATTGATAATCTGAGCGGTGCCTGGGTGGTGTAGTCAGTTCAACATTTGACTCTTGGTTTCAGCTCAGGTCTGATCTCAGGTGGTGAGAATGAGCCCCTTGTTGGGCTCCATGCTCAGTGCAGAGTCTGCTTGAGTTTCTCTCTCCCTCTTCCTCTTCCCCTCCACTCTGCTCTCGCTCTCACACGCACTCCCTCTCTCTGTGTCTCTCTCTGAAATAAATAAATCTTAAAAAAAAAAAAAGTTGATAATCTAAATATTCCGGTATTTATTTTTTAATTTGTAAAAATCTTTTGGTGGGGTGGGTGTGGGGACCCACATCCAATATTTATTAAATAAAATAAATTTGTAGTTAAAAATCTTTTAGCCAAGGGGCACCTGGGTGGCTTAGTCTGTTAAGCTTCTGGCTCTTGATTTCGGCTCAGGTCATGATCTCAGCATCCTTAGATAGAGCCCTAAGTTGGGGGTCCTTGCTCAGTGGGAAGTCTGCTAGAGATTCTCTCTCTCCCTCTCCCTTTCCATCCCCCGTCACTCTCTCTCTCTCTCATAAATAAATAAATCTTAAAAAAAAAAAAAAAACTTTTAGCCAAGAGAACCCCAGAGCCAACAGGCTTTAATTGCTAATTCTACCAAATATTTAAGAAGAAATAATATCAATTTTACAGTCTCTTCCAGAAAATAAAAGAGGAGGAAACATTTCCAACTCATTTTATGAAGCCAAGATTACCCTGATAGCAACAGCACATTAAGATATTATAAGAAAAGAAAACTTGAGACCAATATGTCTCATGAAGACATTAACAAGCAAAAATCTTCAACAAAATATTAACAAATTGAATTAAACAATATATAAAAAATACACTGCATCATGGTCAAATTGGAATTATCCTGGAAATGAGAGGCTGGTTTAAAAACTTACATTTATTTGTTTGTTTTAAATATTTTATTTTTAAGTAATCTCTATACCCAACACGGGGCTTGAATTTACAACTCTGAGATCAAGAGTTGCATGTTCTATCAACTGAACCAGCCAGGTCCCCCTAAAAACTTACGTTTACACAAAAACCTATATGTGACTTTTATAACAGCTTTATTCAAAATTACCAAAAACTGGCAATCATCTAAATGTCCCTGAACTAGTGAATGGATACACAAACTGTGGTATGTTCATCATACAGATGAACACTGTTTAGAGATAAAAAGGAACAAATTTCGGGCACCTGGGTGGCTCAGTCGGTTGAGCGTCTGCCTTTGCCTCAGGTCATGATCATGGAGTCCTGGGATTGAGCCCAGTGTGGGGCTCCTTGCTCATCGGGGAGTCTGCTTCTCCCTCTGCTTCTCCCCTCACCCTTGGCTCCTGTTCTCTCTCTCTCACTTTCTCTCTCAAATAAATAATAAATAAATATCTTTAAAAAAAAAAAAAGAACAAATTTTTTTAAAGATTTATTTATTCATTTTAGAGAGAGACAGAGTGCGTGCATGCATGTGAGTGGGGGGAGGGGCAGGGGGAGAGGGAGAGAAGTAGACTCCCTCCTGAGCCAGACTTGGGGCTCAGATTCATGACCCTGAGATCACAACCTAAGCCGAAATCAAGAATTAGACACTTAACCAACTGAGCCACCCAAGCACCCCTAAGGAACAAATTTCTGATACTCAAAATAATATGGATGAATTTCAAAGAAGCCAGACCTGGGGCACCTGACTGGCTTATTTGCTGGAACATGTGACTGTTGACCTTGGGGTTGTAAGTTCAAGCCCCATGTTGGGTGTAGATTACTTTAAAAAATAAGATAAAATAAAACAAAGAAGCCAGACTCAAAGGGTTACATATTCTATTATTCCATTTATGGGATTTTTTTTTTTTTTAAAGATTCATTTATTGCGGAACCTGGGTGGCTCAGTCGATTAAGCATCTGACTTCAGCTCAGGTCATGATCCCAGGGTTCTGGGATCAAGCCGCATGTCAGGCTCCCTGCTCCGTGGGGAGCCTGCTTCTCCCTTTCCCTCTGCCGCTCCCCCTGTGCTCTCTTGCTCATTATCTCCTTTTCTTTCTCAAATAAATAAATAAAATCTTACAAAAAATAAAGATTCACTTATTTATTTTGAGAGGGGAGAAAGAGAGAGACTGGGAGAGCAGGGGGAGGGGCAGAGGGAGAGAGAATCTCAAGGAGACTCCCCACTGAGTGCAGAGCCCAATGTGGGGTTCCATCTCAGAACACCTGAGATCATGACCTGAGCTGAAATCAAGAGTCAGACACTTGGGGCACCTGGATGGCTCAGTTGGTTAAGTGTCTGACTTCAGCTCAGGTTATGATCCCAGGGTCCTGGGATTGAGCCCCACATCGGGCTCCCAGCTCATCGGGAAAGTCTATCTCTCCCTTTCCAACTCCCTTCCTCTACCCCCACCCCCCCACTCATGCTCTCTCTTTCAAATAAATAAATAAAATAAATAAATAAATAAATAAATAAATAAAGACAAGTGAGGGTCCACCTGTCACTTGGGCTCCCTTGGCTGTGTCCGCTCTAAAAAAAAGAGTCAGACACTTAACCAACTGAGCCACCTAGGTACCCTATGGGATTTTTTTTTTAAAGGCAAAATTATAGGAACAGAAAACAGATCTGTGTCATCAGATACTCACGGTAGGGGTAAAGCATGACTATAAAAAGGCACAGAGAAATTTGGGCTGATGGAAATGTTCTACATCTTGTTTATCATGATGGTTATGTGATTTTTAAAATATTTTTAATGTATTTATTTGTCAGAGAGAGGAAGCACAAGCAGGGGGAGTGGCAGGCAGAGGGAGAAGCAGGCTCCCCACTGAGCAAGGAGACTGACACGGGGCTTGATCCCTGGACCCTGGGATCATGACCTGAGCTGAAGGCAGATGCTTAACCAACTGAGCCACTCAGGCGCCCCATGATGGTTATATGATTATATGCATTTGTCAAAACTCAAAGAACTGTACATTTTTAAAAGTCCCAGATTATTTTATGTAAATTTTTCAAAAGCAAATTTAAAAGTCAAAAAGTGAGGGGTGCCTCACTGACTTAGTCACTAGAGTATGCAGCTCTTGACCTCTGGGTCGTAAGTTTGAGCCCCACATTGGGCAAAGAGATTATTTTTAAAAATAAATAAAATCTTGGGTCGCCTGGGTGGCTCAGTCATTAAGCGTCTGCCTTCGGCTCAAGGCGTGATCCTAGAGTCCTGGGATCGAGCCCCACATCAGGCTCCTGCACTGGGAGCGTGCTTCTTCCTCTCCCACTCCCCCGGCCTGTGTTCCCTCTCTGGCTGGCTGTCTCTCTCACTGTCAGATAAATAAATAAAATCTTTTTTATAAATTAATTAATTAATTAATTAAAAAATAAATAAATAAAATCTTTAAAAATAAGTAAACAAAAATTTTAAAAAGATTGACAAATTGAAGTATAATATGTATGTATGGCAAGATGCATGAATGTCAAACATACAGTTCAAAGACTTGTTTCAGGCTTAACACCACTTACATCATTTTCCACCACCCTAGAAGGCTCCCTGATATCCCTTTCCAGTCAATATCCCCATCCAAACGTTACCTACTACTATTCCGACTTCTATCACTATACGATCGGTTTTTGTTTAACAGCTTTATTGAGATATGACTCATATACCACACATCTGCCCATTTAAAGTGTACAATTTGGTGGTTTTTAGCACAGTCACAGAGCTGTGCAACCAGCACCAGAATCTAACTTTAGAACATTTTTATCACCCCAAAAAGAAACCCCATGCTCATTGGCAGTCACTCCCCATCCTGTCCTTCCCCAGCTCTTACAACTGCCTTTTAATTTTTTCTAAGCTTATTTATTTAATTATTTATTTTCAGTAATCTCTACACCCAGTGTGGGGCTCGAACCCACAACCCCAAGATCAAAGTCCTGTGCTCTACCTATTGAGCCAGGCACATGTGTGCGCACACACACACACACACACACACCCACTGATTGCTTTTTTTAAAACTTTATTGAGGGGTGCCTGGCTGGCTCAGTCCATAGAGCATGTGACTCATGATCTCAGGGTCCTGAATTCCAGCCCCAGGTTGGTTGTGGAACCTACTTAAAAAAAAAAAGAAAGGAAACTAAACACTTGATTGAGGTGTACCATTTATGTAGAATGAGCCACATCAACTTAACGGGCTCCATTTGATGAATTTTGATAGCTGTATATACCTGTGAAATCACCAGCACTATTAAGATAAAGAACATTTCCATCACTCCCATAAGATTTCTCGTGTTCCTTTGTAATCCATCCTTCCATCTGCACCTGGACCCAGCGAATCACTGATCTTTCTTTCTTTCTTTCTTTTTCTTTCTTTTTTTTTTTTAAGATTTTATTTGTTTATTTCACAGAGAGCTAGAGAAAGAGCATGAGCAGGTG
This sequence comes from Ursus maritimus, assembly GCF_017311325.1. NCBI lineage: Eukaryota > Metazoa > Chordata > Mammalia > Carnivora > Ursidae > Ursus > Ursus maritimus. The sequence goes on along the minus strand of NW_024424675.1, from coordinate 23,515,169 downwards.
GTGGGGCAGAGGGAGAGAAAGAATTTCAAGCAGACTCTGTGCTGAGCCTGGCACCTGATTTGGGGCTTGATCTGATGACCCTGAGATCAAGACCTGAGTGGAAATCAAGAGTGGGACACTTAACCTACTGAGCCACCCAGGTGCTCCTACTTTCTATCACATTGGTTTGCATTTTCTAGAATTGTATGTAAATGGACTCATACAGCAGGCGTTCTTCTTTTTTTTTTCCCCCTAAGATCTTATTTATTTATTTGACAAAGAGAGCCAGAGAGCACAAGTTGGGGGCGGGGGGGGGGGGTGGAATGGCAGAGGGAGAAGAAGAAGCAGGAACCCCGCTGAGCAGGAAGTCTGATGTGGGGCTCCATCCAAGGACCTTGGGATCATGACCTGAGCTGAAGGCAGACACTTAACTGACTGAGCCCAAGTGCACCAGCATGTACTCTCTTATCTGGCTTCTTTCATCTGGCATAATGATTTTGAAATTCATCTGTGTTGTTGTGTCCATCAATAGTTTACCTGCCTTTATTTTTATTCCCTGGGAGTAGTCCATGGTTTGGATATACCACATTCCACTGTTTTTGAAAATAAAACTCTCTTCCCGAAGACCTGGACAGCCCTGGCTTTAAACCTGTAACTTTCTCAAGTTCTGTTTGGTTTCAGATGTAGAGAAAATAAATTAGTCTCCACAGGTTTACTACCTTTTCTGTTTCTTCACCTTTCTTGCTTAAGAAATGGTGTGTGTGTGTGTGTGTGTGTGTGTGTGTGTGTGTGTGTGTGTGTTGAAGGTGGGGAAGAGAGGCCCTCTGGAAACAATCAGCTCCAAGGAGCTCAGCCTGTGGTTGACTGGTTTCCTAAGGCCTAGAGGCTCAGGGACACTAACACCTAAGGGGCAGAGTCAGGCCTGGTGCCTTATAAACTGAATTTGATTTCACCTTTCCAGCAGCTCCATTTTCCAGCCAAAGGAGCAGAGGCTCAGAGAGGTTAAGAGACTTACCAAAAAATTTGTCTGAGTCATAAGCTTAGTCTCAGATGACAAAATTGAATTCTGACATTCTTGGGGCACCTTGGCCGGCTCAGTTGGTAGAGCATATGAGTCTTGATCTCGGGGTTGTGACTTTGAGCCCCCCATTAGGTATAGAGATTAGTTTAAAAAAACAAAAACAGGGGCACCTGGGTGGCTCAGTTGTTAAGCATCTGCCTTCGGCTCAGGGCGTGATCCCAGGGTCCTGGAATTGAGCCCCACATCAGGCTCCCTGCACCACTGGGAGCCTGCTTCTTCCTCTCCCACTCCCCCTGCTTGTGTTCCCTCTCTCGCTGGCTGTCTCTATCTCTGTCAAATAAATGAATAAAATCTTAAAAAAAAAAAAAAAACTAACTAAAATTAAAAAATAAAAAAGAGGGTACCTGGGTGGCTCAGTCGGTTAAGTGTCTGCATTCAGCTCAGGTCATGATCCCGGGGTCCTGGCATCAAGGCCTGTATCAGGCTCCTTACTCCCGCTGCCCCTCCCCCTGCTCCTGCACACGTGCTCCCTCTCTCTCCTTCTCAAATTAATAAATAAATAAAATCTCTAAAAAAATAAAAATAAAAAAGAATTCTGACATTCTCTCACAACCTTTTATTATTTTTTTTAAATTTTTATTTATTTATTTATTTGACAGAGGGAGGAGAGAACAAGGAGGGGGTGCAGCAGGCAGAGGGAGAGGGAGAAGCAGGCTCCCCGTTGAGCAAGGAGCCTGATGCAAAGTGGGGTTCTCCATCCCAGGACCCTGGGATCATGACCTGAGCTGAAGGCAGATGCCCAACAGACTGAGACACCAGGTGCCCCTTGCAACCTTTTAAAGGAATTATAGATGTGATAGACTTGAGGAAATTGCTCGTGGCCCTGGCTGCTTCATGTCCAAACCAAGTGATTGTTTTTCTTTAACTAGTGACTAAGAGGATAAAGATGGGTGGCAGGGAGAAGTGCATGCTGCCTGCCATCTGCACTGGCCAAGCCCCTTCTGCTAATGTATAATAAACACAAGGCCTAGCCAGATGACAGGCAGTGAGGGGAGCCGATTTAAAGGTGTATGATCCTTGTTGGATAAACAGGAGCCTGAAATGTCCATGGCACTTTAGAAAGCCTGTCTGTGCACTGGAGAACTATTTGGCATGGCTGGGGCTTTTCTAGTAAGCAAGACATTTTCTCTGTAGAAGGCTGAAGAGTCCTAGAGCCCCCAGGAGGAAAGATGACCAAGCTGAGTTATATTAAAATTCAGCATTATTTATGATCACGAGAGGAATGGGAGGGTTCTCATGGTGAGGAGCTTGTGTGCTATACAACAAGATGAGGAAGAAAATGAAAATCAGGGGCGCCTGGGTGCCTCAGTCAGTTAAGCATCTGCGTTCGGCTCAGGTCCTGGGTCCTGGGATGGTCCCCAAGCTTCTCCCTCTCTCTCTGCTCCTCCCCCTGGCTCTTGCTCTCTCTCACACCTTCTCTCTCTCTCAAATAAATAAAATTTTTAAAGATTTTATTTATTTAGGGGCGCCTGGATGGCTCAGTCGTTGAGCATCTGCCTTTGGCTCAGGTCATGATCCCAGCTTTCTGGGATCAAGCCCCACATTGGGCTCCCTGCTCAGCGGGAAGCCTGCTTCTCCCTCTCCCACTCCCCCTGCTTGTGTTCCCTCTCTTGCTGCCTCTCTCTCTGTCAAATAAATAAATAAAAATCTTTTTTAAAAAAAAAATAAAAATTTTTTAAAAAGATTTTTATTTATTTATTTAAGAGAGACAGAGATAGCAACAGAGAGAGCGACAGAGAGAGAACAAGCCAGGAGGAGAGGGAGAAGCAGGCTCCCGGATGAGCAGGGAGCCCAATGCAGGACTCAATCCCAGGACCCTGGGATTATAACCTGAGCCCAAGGCAGACGCTTAACCAACTGTGCCACCCAGGCGCCCTAAATAAAATCTTTTAAAAATTTTAAAAAGGGTACCTGGGTGGCTCAGTGGATTAAGCGCTGGCCTTTGGCTCAGGTCATGATCCCGGGGTCCCGGGATGGAGTCCCGGAATCAAGTCCAGCATCAGGCTCCTGGCTCACCGGGAAGTCTGCTTCTTCCTCTGACCCTTCCCCGTCTTGTGCTTTCTCTCTCTCACTTAAATAAATAAAATATTTTTACAAATTTTTAAAAGAAAATGTAAATCGCTCTTAGTTCTTAATACTGAGGAATAAATGCTCTCACCAGTTTACCAGATAGCCTCGATTTCTTTCTATTCATTAGTATTTGTACATAATTGAGATCGTGCTCTTGATGCATTTCTACATCCTGCCTTTTTTTGCTTTTATATACACAGTGTTTCTCCTTGTCACTAAAAATTATCCATCAACGTCACATCACTTTAGTGGATGGTCACATAATAGTCTGCTTTTGATAGAATCTGATTTGTATAATCATTAGGGCTGCTGCTTTTTATTTATTTATTTATTTTTTTGCATCATAAATAAGGCCTTACTGAACACCACTGTGCATCAGTCTTTCCTATTTTCAGGTTCTAAGAACAGGTTTTTCAGGGGCGCCTGGGTGGCACAGCGGTTAAGCGTCTGCCTTCGGCTCAGGGCGTGATCCCGGCGTTCTGGGATCGAGCCCCACATCAGGCTCCTCTGCTGTGAGCCTGCTTCTTCCTCTCCCACTCCCCCTGCTTGTGTTCCCTTTCTCACTGGCTGTCTCTATCTCTGTCAAATAAATAAATAAAATCTTAAAAAAAAAAAAAAAAGAACAGGTTTTTCAAAATGGGATCATTGGGTCAAATAGTAGCAACATTTACAGTTTTACCCAATCCTATTTCCATCAGTAGTGGTCAAGCAGGCTCATCTCACAACACCCTGACAATGGCTATTAAAACAATCGTAGAGGGGCGCCCAGGTGCCTCAGTCGGTTAAGCGGCTGCCTTGGGCTCAGGTCATGATCCCAGGGTGCCGGGATCGAGCCCTGCCTCAGGCTCCCTGCTCCGTGGGGAGTCGGCTTCTCCCTTTCCCTCCGGGGCTGGTCGTGCTCTCTCTCTCTTGCTCACTTTCTCTCTCAAATAAATAAGTAAAATCTTTTTAAAAACGTATTGTAGAGGGGCACCTGGGTGGCACAGCGGTTAAGCGTCTGCCTTCGGCTCAGGGCGTGATCCCGGCATTATGGGATCGAGCCCCGCATCAGGCTCCTCTGCTATGAGCCTGCTTCTTCCTCTCCCACTCCCCCTACTTGTGTTCCCTCTCTCGCTGGCTGTCTCTATCTCTGTCGAATAAATAAATAAAAAATCTTTAAAAAAAAAAAACTTATTGTAGAACATTTCCAGATTTGTAGATGAAAATGTGATCTACCGCTAATGGCCAGTATTGCTCCCTGAGAGGTAAGTAAATTCATGAGGTTCAGAAGTGCCCAAGAGGAGAAGTGGCTGCCACCCCAAAGCAGTGCATCTCTTGTCCTGCAGGCAAGGATACAGAGGCTTGCTTCTCTCAACTTCCATACCGTTCTTCACCCCTTTGACTTCACAGAATCCGTGTCTTTCTCCTCATACTCACTTCCGCTGCCCAGGCTGAGGTTCTCATCACCGCACTTTTCTGGTCTCCCTTTAGACATTTTATTGCGAATATGTCACACTTGCAGACATGTGCACTGCTTGCTGCAGACTTCTCCTCGTTGGTTTTCCTGCGTCCGAGGTTCTCCCTTCCTCAACCGTCCTCTGCAGCCGGAGGATGTGACCACAGCTCACCTCGGATTTAGTTTCCCTGCCCATTCTCCAGCCTCCTGTAAATCCTGACTGGCTCCTCACAGCCTGACAGGGACTATTCAAATGCATCACGCTATTCGAGGCTGTACCCACTCTGGTCTCACTTACCCTCACCTTCTGCCTGTCCTGCCTTCCTCTCCAGCCACACAGAAATACCGCACATGAGGGGCGCCTGGGTGGTTCAGTTGTTAAGCGGCTGCCTTTGGCTCAGGTCATGATCCCAGGGTCCTCCCTGCTCGGTGGGAAGCCTGCTTCTGCCTCTCCCTCTGCCCCTCACCCCACTGTGCTCTCTCTCTCTGTCAAATAAATAGAATCTTTTTTTTTAAAGATTTTATTTATTTATTTGACAGAGAGAGAGACAGCCAGAGAGGGAGCACATGCTGGGGGAGTGCCCTGTCATGCAGCATTTTCACTCGTAGGTAGATGCTGGACAGGAATGCTTCCATGTGTGCGTGAGAAGACATGTACCCAGTTACAGGAGCACTGTTTACCAGAGCCCAAACGCGAAAGTTCCCAAGTGTTTGTCAACAGGAGGATAAGTTGTGACACCTTCACACGGTGGAATACTGCATAGCAATGGCAGTGAATGAACTATTGCTATACAGACAACAGAACTGAATCTCACTTAGTGTTGAGTTAAAGAAGCCAGACACAAAACAGTACATACCGAATGATTCCACTTACATATAAAATTTCAAAAATAAGTAATACTAGGGACGCCTGGGTGGCTCAGTCGTTAAGTGTCTGCCTTGGGCTCAGGGTGTGATCCCGGCATTATGGGATCGAGCCCCACATCAGGCTCTTCTGCTATGAGCCTGCTTCTTCCTCTCCCACTCCCCCTGCTTGTGTTCCCTCTCTCATTGGCTGTCTCTATCTCTGTCGAATAAATAAATACAATCTTTAAAAAAAAAATAAGTAATACTAATCTGTGCTGTCGGAAATCGGGGCAGTGGTGACCCTGAGGATGGAGGAAGGGTAGTGACTCGGCTGGCACGCCGGGGGCTGGTGATAATTCTGATTATTGATCTGGGAGCTCACCTTCTCGGAGGTGTATTTAGCTTGAGAAAATTCACAGTTAAGATTTGTGCTCTATACGTTTTTCCTCCAACAAAAATCAAAACCAAAACCAAAAGAAAAATACTGCCCAGACTCCTCAATGTCCTATATTGCCTGGCCCAGACCTATCTCTTACACCTCCCCCAGCCCTCTCCTGTCTTCTCCACCTGTCCCTCGCACAGAGCTCTTCAGACCCTCAGCCGCACTCCTCTTTCTGCTGGGCGGGGAGGCTGGGCTGCCACTTGGAGACCTGGGAAGGGGAAGGGAGGTCACAGCCTGAGGCAAGGGAACGCATATGAAAGGTTTCAAGTACTCCCCAGAGGGCTCTGATTTGCTTTTTTTTTTTTTTTCCCCCTTTAAACAATTGGCCACAAGCCACACTGGAAGTGAAGAGAAATCCAGAGATTTAGAGTCTCCTCTGAGAACGTGTGAGAAGCTCATCTGTTGAGAGTTGCCCACTCATAGAGGAGAGGGTCTCAGACGTCATGCTTATGCAACTGAACGCCCTGAGGCACTCAGAATTCAGTCTCCTTCAGCTCCCTGACTGTCAATTCTGATTGTATGTGGGGGAGTGGTACAAGAGACACACTTTAAGTCTGTTACTAATTTGGGGCCAGTCAGTGCTTCTGAGCCTCATTTCCCCATCTGCAAAGTCAGATAATAACAGTGCCTGCCTTAGGGGCCCTGGGGATTCGATGAGATAACCCTATTAGGTGCTAAGTGTGGTTCCTAGCACACGGCTTGTGCTTCCTTCCTTTACTGAGCACCTACTACGTGCAGAGTCCTGGGAATATAGGACTGAACAAGATAGCCAAAATTCCTGCCCCATGGAACCACCATTCTTGTGAGGGGACCCACACAATGGACTGACAGCGAGCAAGTAAATACTATGATAGGTGTCCTGAGGAGAAATAAGGCCCAGGGAGTTCTGTTTTATATAACGTGGAAAAGAAAGCCTTCTCTGAAAAGGTATTTTCCATTCTTAAGACCTTAAGGTAAGAAGGGAAAAAAAAGTTGCTAGAAGCTGTGTGAGTTAAGAGTGGCTCCTGGTGGAGGGTAGCAGGAGCAAAGGCCCTGAGGCAGGTGTGTGCATGGCACAGAAAGGACACCAGTATGTGGCTGGACAAGGGGTCAAGGGCTAGATAAATGGGGCCCAGTAGGCTGCAGTAAGGAAATTGACTTTGTTCTGAGTGAATTTCAGAGCCATTAAACAGTTTGGAGCAGAAGAGTAACATGGTCTTTATGCCTCCAGGGTGAAGAGTATACCGGAGGAGGCAATGGTGGGAAGCTGCCACAGCAATCCGAGAAGGAGACAACGGTGGCTTAGACCAAGGTGACAGCGGGACCAAGGTGACAGTGGGGTTGGATTCAAGATTGATTGATTTTAAGACTAAAACAAATTTTTAAAAAGATTTTATTTATTTATTTGAGAGAGAGAATGAGCACAAGCAGGGGTAGGGGCAGAGGGAGAGGGAGAAGCAAGCCCCCCCACCCTCCGCTGAGCAAGGAGCCCGACGTGGGGCTTGGTCCCTGGACCCCGAGATCATGACCTGAGCCAAAGGCAGACGCTTAACTGACTGAGCCACCCAGGCGTCAACCCCCCCCAAATTTTTTTAAGTAATCTCTACACCTAACATGGGGCTCAAATTCACACCCCTGGGATCAAGAGATCAAGAGTTGCACGCTCCACCAACTGACCCAGCCAGGTGCCCCTCAAGATGTATTTTGAAGGTGAAGCCGATTGGATTTGCTGATGGCTCCTTTGCAGGGTACGGGAAAGAAAAGGGTAAGGGTATTCTGAGATTTGGGCCAGACCCCTGGAAGGATGGGGCAGCCATCCCCAGAGGTGGAGACAGCTGCGGGATGAACAGACACATCGTGGAGGCAAAAGCAAGGGTTCTGGCTCCAGGATGTTAACTTTGGGATGTGGGTGGACAGTCACATGCAGGTATACATGTCTTGCTGTGGTTGTTAAACTCCATTAGTGAGGTGGGACCACAGCGGATGCATAACGTTCGAAATAGCCTGAATGTAACCTATTTACGCCTTTCAGCCTCTGGTGCAGCTGAGCCTTGGCACTAAGAGGTTGCTAATCCTCTCCTCCCCTCCGCTCTGGGCCTCCCATCTGGTGCACCTTCCCCAGGTGTCAGCTGTGCTGGAAACTGCTCATCCCAGGCTCAGACTTGTTGTGTGACCTTAAACCGCCTATGGGAGGCGGTGGGTCCTGGGCCCGAAACTCCCAGTGTCTCCCCTCCCTCATCCGCATCCGGGCCCAAGGAGGCTCCTGCTGGTGGCTAGGGCAGAATTGGGTGCAGCTGTTTGCTTTACAACGCGGATGATTGCGCCCACCCCCTCGGTGCTCTAGGGCACAGCTCCACACCTGTTCTCCACCCTCCTGCCCAGGTGCAGAGAACAAAAGAACACCCACTCACCAAGGTCATTACCTTGAAGGGGCGGGGAGAAAGACTGCAATAGGGAGAGCCCTCTTTGGGAAAAGGGGAAAAGCTCTGGGGAATGAGAGGGTTTGCATCAGCCCGGTTTCACCCAACTTTCTTTGCTGCTCCGCGCCACCAGGACACACGGCTGTAGAGCACTTAAAGTATGGCTGGTGTGACGGAGGATCTCAAGTTCCGATTTAATTTAATTTAAATTTAAGTAGCCACTTGTGGCTAGTGATTGCCTTATTGGACAGCACAGGTTTAACAGTTGGCTCTGGAGGACGTTAGGATGATAATATGTTTAAGTAATAGCAAGCTAACATCTGTGATGCACATTCTGTGCCAGGTTCATTGCGTACGTTCTCTTATTTACTCCCCGCTGCTACTCTGTAGGAAAGGTAGGTTATTGTCCCCATTTTACAGATGAGGAAACTGAGGGTCAGAGTGGCAAAATCATCTGGTCAGTGTTCCAGAATAAGGAAGTGCTGAAGGCTGAAAGGGAACACCCAAAATCACATTTTCAAAACCTGACTCAGATCAAATAAGCCCAAAGACCCCTGCAGGCTTTGCAACTTCTAGCTCTCTACAAATGAATGGAGTGTGCAAATTGCTAAAGGAATGCAAATCAGTCTACAATTTGGGGGACAAAGCTCAGATCCTCTGGTCACACCCTGCATCTTTCTAGGCTGCGGGTGGGTGCGGAGGCTGAGTGACAAGGAGGGAGCTGGGAGGAGGGGGAATTGGGGGGAATGGGGGTGGGGGTGGGGCCAGCCAGCTGGTGTCGGAGACCCAGGACATCAGCTGGCTGGCGGGCTGGCGGGCTGGCGGGCTCAGACAATGGGCGGGGGACCTGGTCAGAACCCTCCTCCCTCCACACCCGGTCCTCTCCCCTACCCTGGCCAGCTGCCATGGGCACCTTCTCCTGTCTTGGGCAAGGCCTGGGGAGCAGGAGACCTGGGGGGCCAGTGCAGGATGCTGGGGAGTTCTATCTTGAATGACCTAGGGTGGAGTGAGGGGTGGGGGTGAGGGTGGGGGTGGAAAACAGGAAGTTAGGAGCTTCTACGGAGGTCTCCATAGTGACAGACTTTTTGCCGGGGGCTTTGCAAAAGTCCTTGCACTTGCTCCTCCCACAGTCCCCCTGGTGATGGTAATAATGATTATGATTAACATTAGTAACCCAGTGGCTCAGCCCACCTGTCTGGAAAGGAAGGTGTTATCTCTGTTAATCCTCAGGACCACCTAGGGAACAAAGGACTTTTATGCTCTCCCTTTTCCAAAGGAGGAGCCTAAGGCTCAGAGTGGTTAAGAGACTTGCCCAACATGGAAGACTTACAAAACGTCCCTTCTTCACCGTAGTCTCCCTTTCTTTCTTTCTTTCTCTCTTTCTTTCTTTCTTTCTTTCTTTCTTAAAGATTTTTATTTATTTATTTGACAGAGAGTGAGACAGCGAGAAAGGGAACACAAGCAGGGGGAGTGGGAGAGGGAGAAGCAGGCTTCCCGCTGAGCAAGAAGCCCAATGCGGGGCTCGATGCCAGGACCCTGGGATCATGACCTGAGCGGAAGGCAGACTCTTAACGACTGAGCCACCCAGACACCCCCACCCTTAACTTTCTACTTAAAGTTTTATTTTGGAGTTTTGCAAATTATAGCCCTCGCCTGCCCCACTGTTCTGTACCGTTTCTGAAGTGTTTACTAACCTTAAGCCAAGTTTGAGGTCTGTAAGTAAAGGTTTTTTTGAAAGCAGCTGGCTTTATCATTTACATATTGTTTATGTCTAATTGCTACAGCAGCGGGCAGCCTAGGTTTTACTATCTGTCCATTTATAGGAAAGGTTTGCCCACTCCTACCCTACCCCTGGCTCCAGAGGGAGGCTGGGTATTCAAGCTCACAGTCCCCTGACGGTCCTCTTCCTGACATTCCCTGACCCTTGGCTACTAAGGACCCTAGCAGATCATGCATTCATTCCACAAACAGGTCTGGAGCACTTGCTATGTGCTAGGCACTGGTCTAGGCATAAGGGACAAAACAGATGTGGTCCTTATCTACAGATATCAACAGTCACCCAGCACATCTCTAAATACAAGTAGTACAGCGTGCTGTGAACAGGGTGTATGGAAGTTGGAGAGCATTTGACATGAGAGCCAAGTTAATCTGGCCATCAGGGAGAAATTCCTGAAAAAGGTAATGGTAACATTCAAGGTCTGAAAAACAGTAGGGTTCCAAATTGTAGGTATCCCCTTTTGGGGAGACTACGGAGACTACCAATTGTAGGTACCCCCTTTTGGGGAGACTACGGAGACTACCAATTGTAGGTACCCCCTTTTGGGGAGACTACGGAGACTACCAATTGTAGGTATCCCCCTTTTGGACTCGCCTACCCATTTCAATTCCTTTTCCTCTCCTCGGAGCCTAGATCTTAACTCAGACGAGACCCCTGACGTAGGGCAAGGGGCACAGCTAGAGAGAGGCACTCCCCTCTCCATCATGAGTTGAATCATTGAGTCAGGCACAGAAGGTAGGTGGATAAGTTGGCAGTCACTCTTTTAAAAATGATTGCATGGTACCTTTATGTAGTATTTACAGCAGTTTATTCATTATGTAATTGATTCATTTGTAAACATTGAGCAAATATTGAACATGTACTGTGTGCCAGGCACTGTTCTAGACCTTGGGGATACAGCAGTGAACAAGACCAAAAAAAAAAAATATATATATATATATATATATATCGCTGCCCTGGGGGAGCTTCTCACCACCTGGTACAGGAGGCAGTTCATAATGTATTGAGTATGTTAAGCGATGACCACCACCATGGAGAAAAAATAAAGCTGGAGCAGGTGGCAGACAGACCCTTTGAAATAGGGAAGTAAGAGAAACCCTCCTGAGACGGTAACAGTTTGGGGACACCTGTGTGGCTCAGTTGGTTAAGTGCCTGCCTTCGGCTCGGGTCATGATCCCAGTGTCTTGGGATGAGTCCCACATCGGGCTCCCTGCTCAGAGGGGAGCCTGCTTCTCCCTCTGCCTGCCGCTTCCCCTGCTTGTGCTCTCTCTTGCTCTCTCTCTCTCTGACAAATAAATAAATAAATCTTTAAAACAACCGAGAAGGTAACAGTTTGAGCAGAGAGCTGAGGATCTGTGTGGGTGTCTGGGGGAAGCATGCATTGATGAATGCTAAGACGCCATGAAATTCGAATCAATAGCATTCTCCAGTCATGAAATTCTAAGTAATAGAATTCTGGGGTTTATGGAACGCTAATCAATACTTCTCTGGTGCCATAAAATTCTAATCAATAGAATTCTCTGGTTGTGAAATTCTAACTAATAAAACTCTGAAGCCATGAAATTCTAATCAATCAGAAAACCTCCCTGGGGTGCCTGGCTGGCTCAGTCTGTAGAGCGTGTGACTCATGGGCCCAGGGTTGTGAGTTCAAGCCCCACATTGGGTGCAGGGCTTACTTAAAAAGCAAGCAAGCAATCAATCAGGAAACCTACATGTGAAAGCAGGTGGGGAGCAAAAATCTCAGTCATCAGTGGGTGTTAACTAGGTGAAGGCAGGAATAATGCCCAGGAGGAAATTGCAAATAGCACATAGGATGGGCCTGTGGCAGGAGGGTAGAGAGGTTGGGAGCTGGAACCTGCCCTCTACCCAGCCGTTCAGTTGGTAAGACAAACTGTTGCAGAAGGATCTGTTTCTCTTCCTTTGAGCCATGACACCAGAGTTTCAGCAGAAGAGAAGCTGGGGAAAATAATATACCTAGGGGTGCCTGGGTGGCAGTTGAGCATCTGCCTTTGGCGTCCATCATGATCCCAGGGTCCTAGGATTGAGTCCAGCATCGGGCTCCCTGCTCAGCGGGGAGTCTGCTTGTCTCCCTCTCCCCCCACCCCCACTTGCTTGCTCTCGCTCTCCCTTTCTCTTTCAAATAGGTGAATAAATCTTTTTTTTTTTTAAAGATTTTATTTATTTATCTGACAGCGAGCAAGAGAGCACAAACTGGGGGAGCTACAGAGGGAGAGGGAGAAGCAGACTCCCCACTAAATAGGGAGCCCCATATGGGGCTCAATCCCAGGACCCTGAGATCATGACCCAAGCCGAAGGCAGCTGATTAACTGACTGAGCTACCCAGGCGCCCCATCAAATAGGTGAATAAATCTTTAAAAAATAACAATAATAATATGCATAGAGGCACATCTGGGCTAGTCAGGCCCCAGTGCCAGGTCTGCTTCTAATCAGGCCTATGGCCTATGTAGCTCTCTGCCTACTGCATTGAATGAGAGGACGCTGGAGGGACTGTATATGGGCCTCAGTCCTACCTCTTGCCCTTACGAATATTATAATATGGTATTGCCCAAGACTGCTTCTCCCACCCCCCACATTTATTATTCATTGCTCCATCAATAGCATTATTAACAATAGCAATAATAGCAATGCCACGGACTGTGTCAGCGATGAAACCAAATGATCTATAATCATTGCTACTGAAAGTGTGGTTCCTGGATAGTGTTTGTTCCAAAACCGTCAGCACAAAATATGTAAGACATGAAGAGTGTTGAGAAACTTTTATGACAGTTTGACATTGCCAGGACATCCAGGCGCATGACTATTTTTCCAACACTTCATTTTCCAGGTATTGTACAAAAAGTATCTGTCCGTAGTAGTTTGGAAACAGTAAACTGAAAAGAAAAGGAAAAAACAAAACAAAACAGTAAACTGGTCCCTTATCACAGATGGTAGGAGAAGCTCTCTTTATCCCCGATATCCCTTTAAAACTCACAACGAGCCTTGTGCAGCTGGTACTTTTATTCTTTCCACTTTCTGGTTGCAGGAACTGAAGCTCAGGGAAGTTGCCCAAAGCAAGTGGCAAGGAAGGATTCTAGATCTGTCAGAAGCAGGAGGCTGAACTCTCAGGCACACCTCCCTGCTCCCTCACCACCTCCACCTCTCAGCCCCCACCTGCCATCTGGGTTCCATAACCTGTTTACTTTAACTCCGCAGGTACCCACCCCTTCCTCCCCTGAGTCCTAATGAAAGGTGGTTCCAGCCCAAACACCTGCCCCGCTCCTATTCCTGCTGCTCCCACCCTTCAGCGTCTTCCCTCGCCGCCATCTCGCCATCTCGACGAGCGCTCTCCAACAGGAGTCTCTGAGACAATGGAGACGTCTATTATCTGCTTGTCTGGTACAGCAGGCATTGGCCACATGTGGCTATTGAGCACTTGAGAGGTGATTAATGTGACAGGGGAACTGAATTGTTAAGTGTCATTATAAATAACTACATGTGGCTGGTGGCTGTTGGATTGGATCGTGCAGATCTAGAGAGGAAAAAGTCCAAACCTCACAGCGCACTCAGAGCCTTTGGTTTTGGATCAGGAACTTGCTGAGTGACCTCTGGGGTAACAGTCACAAAGTGAGGGCTAATAGATCTGGATGCAAATCTGTGTCCGCAAGCTGTGTGGCACTGGGTAAGTTACTTAACCTCTCTGTGCCATCAAGTCCTCATCTGTGAAATGGGACTAAGAATTCCCTTCTCCTAGGCTTAATTGGATTTTACTTACAGTCCTTAGGAAACTTTTTTCACTGCATACCAAATTGTGCTTCTTATAGACAGCAAGATGGAGTCACTCACGTCAAGCAGTCACCCATGCCAAGGAGTGACGTAATGAATCAGGAAGGCAGCCAAGGGCAATGAGCTGAGGATAGATATCACCAGAACCAGAACATGCTGGCAGCCCTCAGAACTGATAACTAGCAAAGCCAAGAGAGTCTGGAAGAACCAAGAAGTTATCATCAGTAGAACCAGAAGAGGTCTGGGAGCCCTAAACACTGATCAAATTCCTCTGAAGAGGGAGGATTTCTGCAGCAAACTGTCACATTCTCCAGACACTGACTCTTCCACATCGGACCCTGTTAGAACGGTCTTTGCCCAAGACCCGACTGAGCTCTGAGCATAACAGAGAGCCTCCACTGCCGGAACGGAATGAGCAGTAAGCACCGAGAGCCGAGCCAGGACCAGAGCCCCATCTCAAGCTCACAGCCTGGCTTCAGGTTGGGTTTGTTAACTTCTTACCTTTGTGGTATCTTGTTTGTTGCGTGACTTTGTATTGTACTTTGTTTTGTGTGATGGGTATGGAGCCAAGTTGAATGGGATGTCATTGACTTTGGAATCCTGAACCTGCTTTACAGTTATGTTGACCTTGCTTTATGATTGAATAAAACTGACACTGCGGAAAGACAGCGCGTGTCCTGGCCTTCGTAGTCTCAGCTCCATGCTTCTGGGCTCCTATTCTATCCTCTGTCTCTTCCTCCCCTCTGCATCTGTGCAAACTGAGGCCCTGAAGGGGTTTAACTTTCCCAGAGTCCTTCAGGAAGCATCAGGCAGGGTAAGGTCTAGGTTACCAGGTCTCTTCACTCTTTAGGTTCTACCACCTGGAAGCTGTGTGACCTTGAGCAAGTTTCTTAACCTCTCTGAGCCTGGTCTTCCCTTTTTTAAAATGTAAAGAAAGCAGTCTTACCTCACAGCAGTCTTAAGAGAATTCAGTGATTAAACGAGAAAATGTGGGCGCGTGGGTGTCTCAGTCAGTTAAGCGGCTTCCTTCGGCTCAGGTCATGATCCCTGGGTTCTGGGATTGAGCCCCGCTTCCGGCTCCCTGCTCAGTGGGGAGTCTGCCTCTCCCTTTCCCTCTGCCTTTCCCTCTGCTCATGCTCTTTCTCTCTCTCTCTCAATCTCTCTCTCTCAAGTAAATAAAATCTTTAAAAATAAATAAATAAATGAGAAAATGTGCATTTAGCATACTGATAAGCTCTCAAGGTCAGCAATTACTCTTGCTGCTCTCTCGGTACGGTAATTAGTTTAACTATAATAATTATTATTATTCATAATTACTCCAGCCCAGGCCTCTTTCCTAGGCCTTTATTTATTTATTTTCATTTTTAAAAAGACTTATTTATTTATTTATTTTTAAGTAGGCTCCGCACCCAGTGTGGGGCTTGAACTCACCACCCTGAGATCAAGAGTTGCACGCTCCATCAACTGAGTCCGCCAGGTGCCCCTCCCCTGCCTTTAAAGAATGGTTTGTAGCCTGAGGCCCTGTTCTAAA
This sequence comes from Ursus maritimus, assembly GCF_017311325.1. Taxonomy (NCBI): domain Eukaryota; kingdom Metazoa; phylum Chordata; class Mammalia; order Carnivora; family Ursidae; genus Ursus; species Ursus maritimus. Next base: position 23,499,826 of record NW_024424675.1, on the reverse strand, counting down.
ACCTAAACTGGCTTCTCTTCCCCTCTCTGGAGGCCTGAAGTCTGAACTCCTTACTGGAAGGAGGTGGTAATAAAACGATGGGGCACAGGGGCAAGTGCTGGGAATCTGGAGGTGAGAATGACGCAGGGCCACCTCTTTTTTTTTTCTTTCTTTTTTTTTTTTAGATTTTATTTTTAAGGGGTGCCTGGGTGGCTCAGTCGGTTAAGCACCTGACTTTGGCCCAGGTCATGATCTCAGGGTCCTGGGATGGAGCCCAGCTTCGAGCTCCCGGCTTAGCAGGGAGTCTGTTTGTCCTTCTGCCCCTCCCCGCCTTCCTCATGCTCCCTCTCTCTCGAATAAAAATAAATAAAATCTTAAAAAAAAAATTTGTTTCTAAGTAATATCTACACACAACGTGGGCTCGAACTTATAACCCTGAGATCATGAGTCACACATTCTATGGACTGAGCCTTTTTTTTTTTTTTGAATATTAAATCCAGTATAGTTAACATACAGTGTTGTATTACTTTCAACTATACAATATAGTATTTCAACAATTCATTTTTTTTAAGACTTTATTTATTTGAGAGAGAGAGAGTGAGAGAGAGCACAAGCAGGGGAGAGAGGGAGAGGCAGGCTCCCTCTGAGCAGGGAGCCCAATGTGGGGCTCGATCCCAGCACCCTGGGATCATAACCTGAGCCTAAGCAGACACTTAACCGACTGAGGCACCCAGGCGCCTCTGTTTGAACAATTCTATACATGACGCAGTGCTCATCACAATATGATACCAGTACTCTTAATCCTCTTCACCAGTTTCACCCAAGCCCCCACCGCCCTCCAGGGTCATCTCTTGGTGTGTGTACATGTGTGGGCTGGCTTGGCTCTTGCAGGGACCCGCAAGCAAGTGTCAGTACCTGTACGTGAGCCAGGGCCTACCTGGCTTGGGGCTGGGTGGGCCTGGAGGGGACGCTTTGAGGTCCCAGGAGACCAAGATGAGGCTCACACAGCTGCAGAAGCACCTGCAGCCTGGGAAGAAGGTGCCACTGATCTACTTCAGAGATGCTGTGGAAACCGCAACCCTGCGGGCTCCCCCTCACGGTGCCCCGGGACCTGTGGCAGGTCAGCCTCCAAGTTCCATGGGAAGTCACGTGGGCTGTGCCCACGGCTGGGAGGGAGAGGAGACACAAGGAAGGACAGCAGCAAAGTGCTCTGAGGAATTCCTTTATTCCCTGGGAGGCAGAGGGGGCCAAGAATGTGCACTGGCCTGGAGTCCTGGCGTGTTCTGGTTTCGAGTTCTGTGTCTTCCATATGCAGATGGGGAGTTCTGGTGCTGTAGCCACACAGACCAAACACCAATATTTGGCCAGCGCTAATAGCTTTGTGACTTTGGGCAAAACCCCTGTCTTATCTAAGACTCCATTTCCCAATCAGTGAGCAAAAAGTATACCTACCCACTGGGGTGTGGGGACCCCGAGTGTAGCGTGGTGCCTGGCACATGGCAATTACTCATTAAATATTAGTTACTTTATCATCGAGTTGCTCACACTTTCTGATCTGCAGGGCCGGACTCTATTGAACTGTGGAGATCAGGATAAGGTCACAGGCAAGGCAGTGAATTGTAGGGCTTAGAGTTTCAGCTCTGGGATCAGGTCTCATCTCTGCCTAGTGTGCCTTTGGGCAGGTCCCCCTGCCCTCTGAGCCTCCACTTCCTTTTTTTATATAATGGGAGGGCTTTAAAGTTTGGAAATGCCTGATCCTTGCTAAAGGCTTCGTGGGCCTCCCATTTTCTTCACCCAGCTTCTGCTTCCCAACTTTTTGTAGGCTGACCAATTGACCTTTTTTTCCCCTAAGATTTTATTTATTTATTTATTTGACAGAGAGAGAGCACAAGCAGGGGGAGCAGCAGAAGGAGAGGGAGAAGCAAGCTCTCCACTGAGTGGGGAGCCCAATGTGAGGCTTGATCCTAGGACCCTGCGATCATGACCTGAGCCCAAGGCAGATGCTTAACTGACTTGAGCCACCCAGACGCCCCATCAATTGACCTTCTGACCAATTTTTTTTCTTTGCACACATGTCTGAACAATTGTTAAGGAACCTTAATTCTGGGAATGGGGTTACTCCTCCCTTTCCTTGGGTGGCAAAATTGGGGGCTCAGAGAGGTGAAGGGACTTGTCCAATGCCCCACAGACCTAACTCCTGGATCATGGACTTGATTCTGACCTGCCCTTTTTCCTTTAGCTCTGGGAATGTTTTCTTTTTTTAAACACAGAAAGGCATACACGGGGATTTGCATTAAGGTATTTGCATTAAAAAAAAAAAAAAAGCCCAGGGGTGCCTGGGTGGCTCAGTCTGGTTGGTTAGTCAGTTGAGCCGCTGGCTGACTCTTGGTTTCAGTTAAGGTCTGTGATCTCGTGGGTTGTGGGATCTAGCCCTGCGCTCAGCGGGGAGCGTGCTTGAGATGCTCTCTCTTCTTCTGCACTACCCCCCACTCATGCGCTCTCTCTCAAATAAATAAATCTTTTTTTTTTTTTTTAAGATTTTATGTATTTATTTGTCAGAGAGAGCACAAGCAGGGAGAGCTACAGGCAGAGAGAGAAGCAGTCTCCTCACTGAGCAAGGAGCCTGATGTGGGACTCAATGCCAGGACTCTGGGATCATGACCTGAGCTGAAGGCAGACGCTTAACCAACTGAGCCACCCAGGCGTCCCTCAACTAAATAAATACTTTTTAAAAAAAAGCCCACTTCACACACCCATTAGGTTGGCTATTACCCCAAAAAACGGAGACTAACAAGAATTGGTGAGGGTGTGGAATTGAAACCCTTGAGCACTGCAGAGAGGAATGGAGAATGTTGCTATGGAAAATGGTATGGCAATTCCTGGAAAAACTAATTATAGAATTGCCATATGATCCAGCAATTTCACTTTTGGGTATATATTCAAAAGAACTTAAAGTAGGAAGGCTCCCTGGGGGTGCCTTGCTGGCTCAGTTGGTTACTCTTGATCTTGGGGTCATGAGTTTGAGCCCCATGTTGGGCATAGAGCTTATTTAAAAACGAAAAAAGAGGGATGCCTCGGTGGCTCAGTCAGTTAAGCATCTACCTTTGGCTCAGGTCATGATCCCAGGGTCCTGGGATCCAGCCCCACATTGGGCTCTTTGCTCAGCAGGGAGCCTGCTTCTCCCTCTGCCTGCTGCTCTCCCTGCTTGTGCTCTCTCTCTCTGTGTCAAATAAAGAAATAAATCTTTAAAAACAAACAAACGAAAACAAAGGAAAGTAAAAAAACCCAATTTTAGGAAATTAAAAAAAAATTATCTGGGTACCTATTTCCCTAAATAATTGAATACTGTACTACCGTTTTAATCATGTTACTTCAAATCTTTTTTGTTTTCCTTTTCAACAAAAACGATAAAGCATTATAGCTTCAGGTGAAAGCCTTTGTTTACTCCTCCTCTACCCCACTGCTCTTCCTGCCCCCCCATCGGGGAGTTTGGTGGTTTCCATAAACGCTTTAGGTTTAGGGTTTCCATACATTGCACGCATGTTTTTACATCCAGACTTGTGTTGATACAAGTGTGCTTCCATTGCACTAGAATCATCACACACAATATTATTCTTGTGTTTTTAAAAATGTCACATATGTCCTCATATTTTCCCCACATCTTTCTGCAACTTGATTTTTTCCGCTTCACCGTATGTTTTCAAGGTCCATCCATTTTGAGTTCATTCCCTTTACCTGCTGTGGAGTTTTCCACTGTATAAATAGGCCACACTTCATTTGTTTGTTGTCAAAGAGAGGTATTTGCCAAGGTGAGCAAACCGTTTCCCCAAACAGATTGGTCTGCAAGAATTTCCTGGGGCAATTAGTGACGTTATTTATCGGTTTCCAGTCCTATTTTTCCAGGCAAGAATTTCCTGGATCAGATAGTCGAGTCTTGTTAACATCGGGGTCCTCTTTTCTCAGGCCCGGGCGTGGAGAAAGGTTGAGGACGGTAGTCTAGGTTCGTATGTTTATCCAGTCCCCTATGGATGGGCATTGAGGTTATTGCCAGTGTTTTGCTATCACACCCAGTGCTGCAACGACACTTTGTGAGAGCTTTTCTGGGGTCCCCACACAGACGTGCAGTTGCTAGCTAGCAAGATGTGTGCATGTGCAATTTCCCTAGAGCCCTGTGTTCTTTCCGGCCCACATCCCTGCCTCCCAGAAGAGGAAAATCTCCCTCCACAGCCACCAGAACAGACGGCAGGAACTGCCAGGGCTTTGCCCACACCGGCTGCCTGCCCACCCGCCCGCCTTCCCTTGTTCTGGCAGATGAACGGTGACCTGTGACCCCGACAGGCTGGCCACACTCCCGGCCAATTTCAGCCTGTCGAAAGGAGTCCCCGGGGGTGGTTAGGGCTTGGGGATGTGTTGGCCAGATGGGCCTGGGAGGTCTTGGGTTGGCTTATCCCAGGAGGCAGAGCAGGTGGGCAGCCCCCCGCACCCCCACCCCTGTTTCCCCATCATGCATCACTGCGCTGGAGCTGGAGCCAGATGGTGGGGATGGGGCAGCCTTGCAGCTTCTGGCCTGACAAAGGATCCTCTGTACTGCTCCCCCACCCTGACTGGCGTGGCTGGCCTAGTCTGACTGCCAATCACTCTCAGCCCCGGCCTGCCTTGCCCTGGGCAGCCTTTTTGCCTAGAAGGTCCCTTCCCCCACCCCATTTACGGAGGCAGTTTCCCAAGCAATGTTCCTGGAGAGCCTTGGACTTGGAAACCCACTCATTATCCACCTGAGAGTGGGCAGGTAGGACCAAGGCAGTGTTGCCTGGAGGTTATGACAGGTCACATATTCAAATGCACTAATAAGATCAAGTGCAGTGGACCAGGTGGGGATTGTGGCAAATGGGTGCCTGGCACTCAGTGAGCCCTCATCAATGGGCCCTGCGATTATTATAATGGGGGAACTGAAGCCTAGAGAGGAGGGTGCTGGCCCAAGAGTCGAGGTTAGGAGAATACACTTGAGAGTCAGGCCCACCTGAATTAATTCCAGATCTGCTACCAAGAGGAGTTCTTGGGATCACCTAAGCTCTCATTCATTCCTCATCTGAGATGGAGCTAATTAAATCTTTATCACAGAAGACAGTCCTGAGGGAGAAGTAAGATAATGCCTAGAAAGCATCTGGTACAGAGCTAGCCCCCAGTACATGTGGGCTACATCTCATTATTACCCTGGGACCCAGAGCGAGGGTGCAGGCACTGCTAAGGACAAGAAAGCCTCAGAGCGAGGAGAGGAGGATCCTAGGGCAGCGGTAGCTGACTGGTTCAGGCCAGGGATCCACCCTGAGGACTTTCCAAGTCACAATATGTAACCTTCTTCTTGACCAGGACTCTGTTTCCTTATCTGTAAAATGGGTTAAATGACAGCAGTTAAATGACATAGGAGCTGTAAGGATTAAGTCAATTTTTTAAAAAAGTTATTTGAGAGAGAGAGAGAGGGAGAGAGAGTGCGCACAAGCAAGGGGAGAGGCAGAGAGAGGGAGAAGCAGGCTCCCCGCTGAGCAAGGTGTGGGGGGGGGGGGGGTGTGTTCTCCATTCCAGGACCCTGGGATCGTGACCTGAGCCAAAGGCAGATGCTCAACCACTGAGCCACCCAGATGCCCCCAATTTTTAAAAATTTTTTTTTTAAGGGAGGTAGAAGTTGATTGAATACACTGCAAGGGAGTGGCGGGCAGGACAGTCGAGGAGAGGCTGTCTGCCAGGATTAAGTCAATTTTCACCTGGAGAGCTTATGGACCGCAGTCAATCAGTATTAGTTATTATTGGGAGGCAAGGAGTCATTTCTGACTCCCCTCATGCAGGCTAGGGTTTGGAGGGTCTCCGAGTCAGATCTGTTTTGGGGGCATAGCAGAGGGGAGGAAGGGGGAAAGCCTGCCCTGGGGGGCCAGGGGCCCTGGCTACCCTTCTGGGTGCTGCCTCTATTTTGCTGGGTGACTCGAGGTCTCTGGAGAGTGGATGATTTGACCCCCACTGTTTCCCAGGAGTCTGGTTCTAGGATTCTCTGACCTGGGCAGGGGCATGAGGGAGGGAAGGTGGATGGGCTGAGAGACTAGCAGGGGTTAGCCACGGAGCTGCAGCCAGGCCAGCCTTCATGTCGGGCTGCCTCCAGGAATCCCTCCCCACACGCTGGGTCCAGGCATGTTCCAACTGGCTCCTTGATGCCAACTGAAGTCTATTAATATCAAAGTAATAAGGTAATTACTGTGATTTGGAAAAATTACTAGTGAATGCTTTTGAGGGAATTTCAGAGCAGAGAGTAGGGTGAGTGAAACATCTGTGAGAAAAGGATGAAGGATTATTCTGGATGCAGCATGAGGGTGGCAGGCTCTGGGCCCAGGGGGAGTTCCCTCCATACTCAGCAGCTTGGGACTCCTTCTGCAGTGACTGAGTCCAGGAGAGC